>NW_006239038.1:1109034-1161107 GCF_000226075.1 Solanum tuberosum
CCCAACCCCCCCCCCCCCCCCCCCCGGGTTTGCCCATTTTGATTTGATTTTCTAAAAGATGGAAGGACAGAAGGTTTAGTGTCCTAATGATAATGCCTTATCTTTCAATATCATGCTGCAGCTTATTTTGTCTTTTCTTGAATCTTATCAAAAGAATTTTATTACTGGGGTCTCTGCTTCACTTTTTCCCATAATCTTTAGGCGTCAACTTGTATCCATTCCTCAAATGAGTCTATTGTTTAGCAAGTCAATCTCAGATTTGTGTCAAAAGTTATTGTTAGTAGTTGTTTTCTAATACTTTTACTTGAACTTCTGGGGTTTCTACGATTATATGGACTGGTATCAGAAAAGTTTATAGAACTTGTTCAATGAAAATATTACAGGGAGTGTCAAACAGGAGAACTGGTGCTACAAGTGTAAATGCTGAGAGTTCACGTTCTCACAGTGTATTCACCTGTGTTGTTGAATCACGTTGCCAGGTAATACAATCTTATGTCCTTTCTAACAATAACCTGAATTCTTTTAAATGGCAAGTGATGCGTTGTTTGTTATCTGTTATTATTTGCATTCTCCGAGTGTGCAAGCAAGAATTTTCTGGCATAATAAGTTATTTGGTTGTTATGGAGATCTGACATTCTGTTATTTGGATTTTGGTCTATTTTAAACTTTTAATTTCAGAGCATGGCAGATGGTATAAGCCACCTAAAGAGGAGTAGAATAAATCTTGTTGATCTTGCTGGATCAGAAAGGCAAAAGCTAACTGGTGCAGCTGGTGAACGCTTGAAGGAAGCAGGGAACATCAATAAATCACTTTCACAGTTGGGGTACATTTGTTTCTTTATCATTTTGGGAGAAAGAATTATTCTTGGTTTAGCTGTCAAGGAGGTTACAACTCATTGTTAATGGTTATTCTGGTCATTTTCTGCATAGAAACTTTTCTGGTTAAATTTTAGTGACTATGGACTTTCTACTTTTATAGAATAAACAGTGAAGTGATAGAATGCTATGTGAGTATTAAAATGTCAGAGTTATTGAGTTAAAAAACATGTCAAAGTAAAGGTCTCTCAGAATATAGTGCTTGCCTTTATTGTAGGGGGTTACATACCTTTCAGGGACTTGGGTCATCTTTTTGACTATACGTTTAGAATTATTGTATATGCTGCTGATCGCACTATTATTTTAAATTTACAGGAACTTAATAAACATTCTTGCAGAAGTTTCTCAAACGGGCAAGAATAGGCACATCCCCTATAGAGATTCCAAGTTGACATTTTTGTTACAGGAATCTCTCGGTGGGAATGCAAAACTCGCAATGATCTGTGCCGTTTCTCCATCCCAAAGGTAGATTCACAACCCTACTTTTTGATACAGTTTTTGTTCTACAGTCATGTTTATCTTCATTAAATCTAGAGCTCTCAGTTCTTTTTGATAATGCAGTTGTAAGAGTGAGACTTTGAGTACCCTGAGATTTGCCCAACGTGCAAAGGCAATAAAGAACAAGGCGGTAATCAATGAAGAAATGCAAGATGATGTCAATGTTTTGAGAGAAGTTATACGTCAGCTAAGGGTAAACTCTGTTGCTTTTACCTGTGATTGATACACCTTAACTTTAGGTGCATCTCTCAATTATGTCAATTGCTTTAATGCCTTCTGCCTTTACTCACTTAAGGTGCATCTCTCAATTATGTCAATTGCTTTAATGCCTTCTGCCTTTACTCTGAACAGGAGGAATTGCTAAGAATGAAGGCAAATGGTTATCAAGCAGATCAGGCAGGGTGGAGCGTTCGTAGAAGCTTAAATCTGTTAAAGTTCAGCCTTAACCATCCAATGAATCTACCTGTTGACAATGATGGTGATACAGAAATGGAAGTTGTTGAGGAAGCTGAGCTATTAGGTCTCTTATCAGAAGGCAGTAAAGAGAATAGTATGCTTGGGATCCTGCGGAGGACGTTTTCAAAAGGCTCTTCGTTACTTGATTCTGCAGTACAGCATGGGGGAAAGGAGTATGGCTGCAACAGGGAGCAAGCCTCCGAGGATACAGATGTTACCATGGAGGAAGAGGTATCTGAAACAGTTATCGAGCATGAAAGCAGTACTGTTGATGGTGCTGGACTGCAGAACTTCAAAAGGCTAGGTAATGATTCTTCTATGGAGCCAACTGAAGATGAGTATGCCCTGTCTTCTGCCAGCGAAATGCTGAATCAAGGACAACGGGAAGTGGTAGAGGACTCACCTTCAGAAAAATATCCTGAGAACTCTTCTAAAAGCTTGGAGGGAAATACAGCCTGCACTAATCTCAGTATAGTTCAATGTGATGTGTCGCCTATTTTGGAGCCAAGCATTTCACCAAGAGCTAATAGCAGTAGGAGAAGTGTTGGGACTTCAATGCTGAGTGATTCAAAGAAGGATCTTGGAGATAAATTGGATACCCCAGACTTGTCCTTCACAAAGCCTTCAAACAGTATTTGTTTGAATTCTCTATCAAATCAAAGAAACAAAAGTTGTTTCACTTCAACTGAACATTTGGCGGCTAGTCTTCAGCGGGGACTTGAAATTATTAGTACTCATCGACAAAGTACATCTTTGAGGCGCTCCTCAGTCAGATTTTCTTGCAAAGCTGCTGATATTAGTGCAATCATACCAGTTGCTAAAGTTGATGTTGGAGTTCAAACTGTTACAAAAGATTATGAGTCATTTGAAGGTGGTTCAATGTTTTTGTGTAGTAAATGTAAGGCAAGAAATTCACTGCAAGAGCTTAAAGATGCAGATGATGATGGCTCAAATTTGCAGCTGGTACCTGTTAATGGATTACAGTTGGTATCTGCAACTGGATCACAGTCCTGTGAAAACTTCCAGATTCAAGTACCTAAAGTACGTTGAAACTTTGTTAAAACAAAGATTTTGGTTCTTTTAATCTTGCATGATTCTTATGACTGTGCAATCATCCTAACTTTTTACAGGCAGTAGAAAAGGTCTTGGCTGGAGCTATACGGAGAGAGATGGCACTTGAAGATATATGCTCCAAGCAAACTTTTGAAATCACGCAACTCAACCGTTTGGTATGTATCGTTTGTTTAACCTGCCAATTTTCATTATTTCGTCATCTCTTTGACATGCTTTGCAACCAATGGCAGATCCAGCAATACAAGCATGAACGAGAATGCAATGCTATAATTAGCCAAACACGTGAAGATAAGATCATTCGCCTTGAAAGTTATATGGATGGTATTTTACCAAAGGAAGAGTTCATGGAGGATGAGTTGATGGCACTGATTCATGAGCATAAGGTATGCATCTGGCCTTAAAATTGTCTTTTGAATTGTTTCTGTTTTCCCTAAACACGTTTCCATTGTCATTTACTGCAGCTTCTGAGGGCAAAGTATGAGAATCATCCTGAAGTTTTAAGTGATAGACTTGCACTAAGAAGAGTTCAAGAGGAGCTGGAGCGGTATCATAACTTCTTTGACTTAGGTGAGAGGGATGTTTTGCTGGAGGAGATTCAGGATTTGAGGAGCCAGTTACAGTTTTATGTGGACTTTTCACCAAAGTCATCCAGGAAAGAAAATTCTCTTCTACAATTAACATATCCATGTGAGTCCAGTGTGCCTCCAACTTTATCCACAATTCCAGAGTCCAATGAGAATGAGGAGAGTTCTGAACAGAGTTTTGAAAGGGAGAGAATTCAATGGACTGAAACAGAGAGTAAGTGGATTTCTCTGGTAGAAGAGTTGAGGTTAGACCTACAAACTAGCCGCACCTTGTCTGAAAAACGAAAACAAGAACTAGATTTGGAAAAGAAATGCTCAGAAGAGCTGAAAGAAGCAATGCAGAGGGCAATGCAAGGCCATGCACGAATGATTGAACAGTATGCTGAACTTGAAGAGAGACATATTCAACTGCTTGCAAGGCATAGGAGGGTCCAAGTTGGTATAGAGGATGTTAAAAAAGCAGCTACAAAAGCAGGAGTTAGAGGTGCTGAATCTAAATTCATAAATGCTCTTGCTGCAGAAATTTCAACTCTGAGAGTGGAGAGGGAAAAGGAAAGACACTATTATAGGGATGAAAATACAGAACTTCAGAACCAACTTAGGGATACTGCTGAAGCGGTACAAGCAGCTGGGGAATTGCTTGCACGGCTTAAAGAAGCAGAAGAAGATATTGCAGCTGCTGAGGTAAGAGAATCCATTGTTTTCCTGTTACAGTTTATTCTATCAGTACATATATTGTCGTTGCAGCAGTTGAACATTCTTATAGTCAGCTAGACCATATATTGCTTGCTGCAGAAGTTGGATATTCTTATATTCAGCTAGAGACTAGTAACTCCTCTTAGCACCTTTACATCCATCTCTCTCTCTCTCTCTCCATTTTTCATATGGTTTGGCATGAGATTCTGGACCAATGACTATTCAGTGTTCAAATGATGGACTTGATATCCATATTCTGGTTTCTCATTAAATAAAAAGAGTTCTGGGAAATGCTTTAATTGAAAAGTTATAGGAAAAATGGATGCAATATTGATTGGTAGAGACGGTGCGCTTGAATGATCAACATCTTTTTGTGTAAAAGAAATTCCATTAATATTCCAAGGGAGGACCATTGCATGAACTCTGCACATCACACAATAAGTTTACACATAGATTAAGGTTCACGTATGCTCTAGAAACAAAGAAGCATCTCCGATACCTAAATCAACTCGTAGGAGCAACATGACTTGTCAGGAAGTATGACCTTGCTGTTTATCCCATGCACAAGGAACTGGGACAACGTATCGTGTTATACATGTGCCTTCAAAGTACATTATTATTTTGTGTCACTGGTCTATTTCTAAATTTGCCTAACAAGTTTTGGAAATATGCAGAAACGAGCCATTCATGCAGAGAAAGAAGCTAGCGAGGCTAATAAACAGATTCTCAAATTGAAGAAAAAACACGAGGAGGAGATCAACAGTTTAAACCATTTACCAGAAGAACCCCGTCTACCTAAAGCTACATCAGAACCCGTATATGATAATACTGAGACAGGACACGATGATCAGTGGAAAGAAGAATTCGCGTCATTCTACAACACCAAAGAGGAGGAGGAGGATCTACCAAAATTTGGAGAGCCCTCTTCTTGGTTCTCAGGGTATGACAGGTGCAATGTATAGATTGTGGAAAGTTTTCATAGATTGTTGTTTGTTGTATGTATTGATAATAGTGTCATATATAGTTTGAAAAGCTATCGCGTTTTCTTCAAATTTGATGATAGTTATTGATAAACATAAACAATTGTGAAAATAACAAACTTGAATCTATCAAGTTTGTGTATCCATTTACTCATTGCTTCATAGGTATGAAGTCAATTCCAAACAATTTGTTCTATTGTATTTTGAAGATTCATACTTCGTTGCCCATAATTTTATTTTTTATAATCGTAGTGTGCTGGTTAGCTAATTCACATAATTTTTTTGTTGGCCTATTCCTAGTTAGTCTTTTACTTGCTATTGTAAATAGATAATTGACATAATATTTGCTTATTTGTGGTTATTGGGATGGTCCAAAGATGTTGGATAATAGCCATTTGAATTGAATAATAACATGTTATAGTCTCAATCTCAATTCCTCTTTTTTTTTTGGGATTAATTATATGATATTTAAAGTTCATCGTCCTGATTAATTTGAATCCACGTTGAGGGCCACTAAGAAAGAGATTATATACTTGCGAAGTTCACAAATATCCACTTTTCAACACGTGTTCGAAAAATAACAAGTGTTATGAAGCTTCAAATTTTCAGAACATTGTCATGGAGTTCCACTTGTGGAGTTTGAAACTTCATGATAATGCCAAAAAGTGGTCAGCGGGGCGCTATTTTATTTCTATGGTCTCTACTGACATATTCTTTATTTTCATGGATTGATTCTGAGACTTCTAATTAAGAGTGGAGGGATTCCAATTTAACCATATACTTCTTCCATTTCAGTTTATTTATTTTAGTTACTATTTTGACAATCAAATGATATTTTCTTTGACTTTAATTTTTCTAAATACTTTCTAAGTAAATATTTCGAATCGTTGTGACTTATAATACTTTTTATGTTGTTTCTAAATATGTAAATTTTATCTCAAAAACATCGACAATTCTATGTCTGAATTGACAAAAAACATCAGTTTGACTCTCATACTCTGAATCAAGCCAAATAAATCGAAATAGAGAGTACATTATAGTGTAAGAGCATCGCAAATTTTCCAAAATCTCCATTTTCTTCTTATTTAGAATAAAAAATGATTGGGGTGGGGTCCATAATAGATACATATATACTCTACATATACACTTTGCTTCATGTATCAAAGTAGGGCCAGTTAAGTTTTAAATGTAATCATTTTATTAATTCCATAGGAGGAGCCAGACAATCAAATAGATTAATTTACAAGAATAAATCTTTATAATGATACTAATGTTGAAACATTTTTTATCTTGTCAGAGCAAGATATGATTTATAATTAACTTTGTATCATCTTGTTTTTTTTATTTTATATTATAAAGAAGAAAGATATATTATTTGAACAAATTCCATCAACCTTGAGATAGCCAAAATCTTGAGATATTGCTTAGAGATATGAAAGATTGATAATGATTAATGATATTAAATTTTAGAGTAAAAAATATATATAGTTGGTGAAAGCAAAATGATGTGTTTGCTATTTAGTAGGTAGCTGAGTATTATCGGGGATTAAGTAGAAGGTTAATATGTAGTTGAGTATTGTTTTAGTTTAGTTTGTGTGGAAGAGGCCGGGGCTAGCCGCCTCCTATATTCTTCTCCTTTGAAGTAGTATTATTTAGTTATCGTTCACCTAATTTTTTATTCTTCAATATGTATTACTATCTGTTGTTGCAGTTGTTTTATATTTTGCTAGTTTATTGTTTAATTTTTCTTGCAATCTCACGTCTAATACTCTTCTTTTGAGCCGAGGGTCTATTAGAAATAACTTCTCTATCCCACAAAAATAGAGTTAAGATCTACACACATCCTATCTTCTTCGGACCCTATTTACGAGATTACATTGGATATTATTTTATTGTTATTGTATCTGACATTCAAAACTAACCGATACGATTAATTGAAATTGTCCCAAATAAGGCCACGAAGGATCTAACGACCAGGTAAAATATTTCCTATCAAAAATGTTATTCGTCCCTTGACTCATGTTCATGATATCTAATTAAGGGTAATAAAATTTCAATCATTCCACCGCTTAAAGTCAAATGTCATACCAAACCTTAAGTTGAAAGAAAGAGATATAAAGTGATATAGAAGGTATGATAATTCCAAAAAATTATTCATAATGCCATAGTAATTATAATTATCGAAGACGCTCTGACATGTTGAAGATATTAATTAAGTAAATAATCACTCGCCAACTTTATTTTTTTCTTTTTTCATTGTATTTTATTGTTTTTGAAAGAAAAAAATATTACTTATCTATTAAATTGATCAATTTCTTTCTGGTTAAAAAATCACTTTCTTAGTTGGTTTGCATTATTAGCTTACGTAGTTTAACTTGTGATAGCAGAGTAATCATCATTTTTATTAGATAATATTTTAAATGTTTATGGAGTACATAGATTTATAAATGTATTTATCTTATAAGTGACTTAATTAATTGAATATATATTTTTTAGATAATTAGTGCATAAATTTAAACTCTCAAATACTTTTTTAATTTATGGACCCTAATTGTTTTCGTTATTTCCGGAGTTAATCACGGAATGCCATGATTAAGCATCATAACTTTTTTTGAATCAAAGTCTATAATTAAAGTAATTTAATTAAATAAGGAAAAAAATTGCAACCTTTTTCTCACCAATCTAGTTGACTTTATAGTATAGGAAGATTTATATGTATTTATATATTTATTTATTCTTTTTGCTAGAATCATTTTTATTATAGTGTTTTAAAAATGAAATATATTAATCAATTTGTTTAACTTTATATACATATATGAAATGAAACTATCAATATTTGGGGGCAAATAAAATTTCCATATATTCGTTAAATAAATTTAATTGTAAAAAACTTGTAATTTGTTAAATTCTTATGTTTTTATAAGTATCTAGTTTTTTCTTTTGAAGAATTAAGAAACTAATGACCAAATCGAAATCGAAATCGAAAATGAAAATTAGAATATTTGATCCTCGTTCTCAGAACTCATTTATTTTTCTTGAAATAAAGGGAACAAGAAATATAAAATAGACGTAATATCATATATATAATAAAATAATAAAAATTGTTTTAAATTTCGAATCATGAATTTTTAGATAAGACTACTAGTAAAAGCAAGATGTATAGTGATGTTGTTTATTTTCACCTTATGTATGTGTATATGAATAAATATAGTCTCCTTTTGTAGAAATATCAGTCGGATTTCAAAACGAATATAAGACACCAAGAGGAAAATAAAAATAAAATGTAGGTATGTGCCAGAGAAAAATAAAAAAGGAAATTCAATGTCATAAAGTCTCAATGAATTAGTAATAAAAATTACATTGTTAATTAATTAAGTACAAAATAATTTACAAGTGATCAATTTGAGTTGTAACATGCACCCCATGTGGTGTATGAAATTGCCTATTAATTAAATAATAACAGTCCCATACGGGGAATAATTAATGATAATCATCATGATTATCCAAAGTAATCATTAAACAAATCAAGAATTGGAAGTGAAAAATGAGCTCCATCTTCTTTTTTCCCCTTCTTGAATCAAAGAACAACAACATACTCGGTGTAATCCTATAAGAGGGATCTGGAGAGAGTAGGTCGATGTATGCATACATCACTCCATCGATCTTTACAGGATAGAAAGACTATTTCCAATAGACTCTCGGCTCAAACGAATGCTAAAGTTTTATCAAATGGTCTTTTCTTCATAGTTCAGCCTTCATTTGTGCTGTGGGCACATTGCCTACATTCAACAAGGCACAATATTAGATTTAATTACACTATTATGTCACTCATCAAGTAATTAGTTTTCTATTGTTCCGACTTTTCAAAAATACTGTCAGATATGTGTTGGATTCTCCGAAAATGCATGAAAACTATCGCATGTATGTCACATCCTCCAAAAATACATAACAACAGAGGACTAATAAGCAAAAATGTATAGCAATATCGGACTAATACATTTTTGGAGGACCATAACAAATTAGCGTAAAGAATCGTTCCGTTGTTTGTGTATATAAGTTAAATCCATAAGATTATATATATACTAACCATGATAGTTCTGTGCTTGAATTTGGCCAAACCCCATATGGATAAAACTATGAAGATCATGATCTTCAAAGAATGTTGCAACCTAAAAAAAATAATCAAATCAACCTTGTTTAAGAGAAACTAGAAAAAAATAATATTTTTACAACATTATTGCTACAACCTATGTTGCTCGGACTTTTTGAAAATGTGTGTCAGAATCTTTAAAAGTAATGCATTTTCGGAGAATCTGACACAGATATGACAACATTTTTGAAAAGTCTGAGCAACATAGGTCACCGTTCCTAGCTATTCTTGATTACCTGAGGTGTTTGTTCCACAAAACCATCCAAATGAGGATTAACTTTAAATGGAAATTCTGTTTCTTTAGGTAAGAAACTCTGTAAATTTGGCCCTTGTTGAGATTGGAATCCATATGGAAATTCTTGTATTGTGGATTCTGATGAATTCATGTTATGATGCAACGATCCGACGGATTGAAACATCTAACGTGCAAAAGAAATTTTATGCTATCAGATCAAGTACAAGATAGATTAACAACTCGAAAAATGAAGGCATGTAATTAATCTACTATGTACAACGACTTAAAATGTACTAATAGTGTGAATAGTATCATGAGTTGTATGACTTACATTCTTAGATGTAAGAGATTCCGCGTTGAAGTCAGTTGTTGGATTCATATTAGATAACTTCATCGAGAGGAACTACATGAAAGTACACAAATATTGAATTCAACTTAGTTACTATCAAAAAATAGCTAATTACAAATAAGCCAATTTTCGACGAATTTTTGAAAACTCTAAAACAAAAAATAAAATATAAGTAATTTACCTCAACTTGACATTGTAGGGATTGTACATAGTTAATAATCTCATCAAGCATCACAGCTTTTCCAGTCACCTAAATAATAATTAAAAAAATGAAACTACCATATCAAAATTTTGTATATTTTCTCTTAAAATCAACGGAAAAAGGTCAAAAATGTCCATGTCATCAATAATAAATAAAGCAAGTAAATTCACTATTTACTTTATTGCATCCAGGTACAAGATCTTGTAAAAACTTCATTCTTTCACCAATTTTCTCTCTTCTCACCTATCCAATATTCAAAAGAATTAAGTAAAAAATAAATAAATAAAAATATATCAAAACAATTTTAAAACAATTTTAACAAAATTTAATTATTTTTTCTAAATTAAAAAATACCCTCTCAGCAAGACTATGTGCATCTGTGGCTTGACCCCTTCTAGCTCTAACATGAATATAATCCTTTAATGGTTCTTGAGGCTTTTGATTTTCTTCATTTTTGTCATCAGTTTTGACTTTTTTGGAACTTGATTCATTGTTTTGTGTTGAAACCTGCATAGAATTAAGTAACGAAAAACGTGAATGGAGATTGGATTGATGATAAAACAGAATCCTGAGTCACGAACAATAATTCGATTGATGATGAAGAAAGAGAATTCTTGGTTCAGTTCCCAATCTTAACAATAGAAAATAGGATTGATTCAATGATTGTAAAATTCTATGAATGGATGATCACAATCAAGTCACTTTATTTGTAAATTATGTGGTTCAGACTCTTCAAAAATGTCATCAGGTGCATTTTTTGAGGATCTGACACATGCACAACATTTTTTGTTTTTATACTGTTAGTGTATATAACTGAAATCATATCAAAATCAAGAATTGAAAAAAGAGAGTTTATAATTACATTATCATCCTTGGGAGTGATTTCTTTAGCTTTCCTCTTTGGAATTGATTTCCCCTTCTTGGAATTTGCATCATTTGGACATTTAATTCCAATTTCTTCAAGTTGGATTTGTTGAGAAATTGAAGAATTCTCTCTTGAATCTCCAAATTCACTTTCTTTGACATACTTATTTCTTGAAAGTTTACAACTTTCCAAATTTTGGACAAATTTTGTTTCATTGCCAACCAAATTGTTGCCACCAAAACAAGAAAAATTTCCAAGATTAGCAGAAAAATGTGGCAAATTATTACTAATATTTGGAAAATTTCCCTTGATTTGATGATCAAAGTTGGAAAGATTGAGTCTTGGAGGAGAATTCAATGGAGTAGTATAACAAGAATTGTTATTACTATCAACAAAAGAATTTGGTGAGATTTCACCAAAATTATCTCCAAAATTGTTACTATTACTAGACAAAATATTGTCATTTTGATAATCCATTGAAGAATTCTCCCAATTAGGATTGTAAAAATTAGTACTAGTACAATTCAACTCATTCATTGTGTTGACATTGTTCAAGAACAAATTTTTCTTGTCCATTTAGTACATGTGTGATGTGAAGTGACTAACAAATTAAATCAAGAAAACAAAAACCCCACAAATTGTAATTGAAAAAAGTGAAAACTACAAGAAGAATTTAGTTAAAACAAAGAAAAAAAAGGTGATTGTGACTTTTGGTATTTGAATTTCACTTAAATGAAAAGGGAAAGGAAAGTAGAGAGGAAAGTGTAGGAAAGTGGAAAGGAAACAAAGTGGAGAAGATAAAGAAAGTGAAATGTGTGTGTAACCTTTTCAAATTAGAATAAAAAAATGTTTTATATTTAAAGATGGTCGTGATGTTCAAGTCAGTTTGTATATACTTTAGCTAAATTTATAAGGTAATCGCTATAATCCGCTATATAAGTATTAGGTGATTCTGTCCATCAAGATTTGAATACATAAGAATAATTTATCCACGTTAGTATCTGAATAATATTCTTATTGCTTCATTTCATTTATGAGTTTAAGCTCTATACACTGATATATAAGAATTAGTCATAGAATCAAGTGACTTATAACTATTCTTCATTTTTACTTGTCACGTTTCACTTTTTAAAAGTCAAATTGTATAATTTTTGACTAATATTTTAATATATGTATTTTTCATTATATAGTATATGATGTTTATTTTTTCTTAATTATTTTTGCAAGTGTGCATATGTAATGTGTATATATAACTATATAATATACAAAAAAATTTCAAAACAAAAAGTCCGTAAAAACCGGCGGCGGTGCGGAGGTGATCGGTGACGGAGTTGTCTGTTTAGAGATTGCTGGACCTTTAAGGTCAAACTTGCTGATGTTTTGTTTGTTAGATGGTGATGTAAAAATCAAAACAACAATAAAAAATTATTCGCGGTGGCGGAGTTAGAATTTTGAGTAAAAAAATTAAAATATGAAGAAGTCAAAAGCGTTCGACATCTATATATATATATATATATATAAAGTAATTTTAATCATATATAAACAGTGTAATTTTCTATCGAAAAAAGTTGAGATGAACCTTTCAGGTTTTTTGCCCTTATTAGCTCCGCCCCTTTTTTTCATTTTGAGAGTTCATATTCAGGTGAAAGGACGATAACCTTCATTTTGATTCACTATCAGAAAATTTCTAATTTTTAACTGAATTCGTCAAAATTTGGTTAATTTGTCGATAACATTTCAGACAAGCCAAATTCCGATAGGACATCTCTTAGAAATTAGCTAAATTTCAATTGTACTAAACCAAAAGAACAACAATTATGCCTCGTTCCAAATAAGTTGAAATCGACATATATATACATATGAATCTTCACTGATCATGTTTCATTATTTAAACTCGACTCATATCATTATCATATCAAACAAACTATACAAATTTAAATAAATAAAATAAAATATATTAGTAATAATATTAGAAAAAATATCTTTTTGTGTGTGGAGTTGCTAGGAAATAGGATTGTGGTGGTTAGTATATACAGGCAAAAAAAACCCTGTTATACTCTGGCATTTTTGTCTAATATGGTGTTTAGTACCATTAATGATTAATGACCAGTTAAAAAAGTTAAATTAAAGAAAATAACTATTTTTTCCCTGGTTAATTCTCTAAAAAGGATCTTTTTAATTAATTAATTAAAGAAAGGATGAGTCAGAGGTTTTAGTTTAATTATTAATTAATCAAGTGGAACATGGAGAAAAGTGGAGATCACAAATAAATAAAAGATCCCTTAGAAATTTTTAAATATTTGTTCTATTTAATATCAATTTTCTATCTGACATGATTAAGATCATAAATTAATAGACATTTTGATATATTTTACATATCTACGATTTAAAATTCATAATAGTTGAGAATATTCTTTACTTTTTAAATTTTTATATAAATTAAAATCAGATAAACAAATTAAAATGGACGGAGGTGTTGGTGAGTTTTGCAACTCACTATACATTCAATGAAATGGAAGTGTCAGAGAGTTGTTGACAATTATTTGCCAAGTAAAATAGTTGTGTAATAAATTGAATAAAATATTTTTTTAGTTTGAAAAATTAATTGTGTTTGGTTGAAAGAAAAATAAATTACAACATGAATGTAGAATTATGTGAATAGAAAATAACAACAGAGTCGTTATGTCTCTTCTTACTAGTTTTTCTTTTTCTTTTTTGGTAATTATTGCTCTATTTTATTTTAATCTTTTAAAAAGAATGATTTTGAAATTGTTGGAGTGATGGCCACATGCCTCAAGTATTTTTTTCATAGATTTTTTTCTTTTAATTTTTGTTTATAAAATAAATTAATATTCCTCCTTCTTCAATGTTAGGGTGCTTAATCAAATTTTATATGTATCAAATTGCTATCGAATCAATAAGATATCAATTAATTAAGTTCAGCAATTGCTATTCATCGATTTGGATTAGGTTATCGGTTAATCATTTATCCAATATAGAAGAGTAGCTTTTATGAACTCTACTAGTGACTTCTCATTCAACGGCCTGAACTCATCAAATGTCGTGTTATTGGCAACAAAGATTACCGTTGGTAGGTTGTGGCGATGGTAGTGATCCATTATTTATAATATCTGAAACACTTTCAAATTGTTAATTCAATACTCAGATACCAATAATTAAAAAAGAACCTTTTTATTTGAGTTATTGATTATGGTTCAATTTTGCATCCTTACTCGATGTAGCGATAAATGTGCAATGGTTTACTTATTTCAAGTTTTTGTCTCGTAAAGTTCTATCTCATTTTATTCAAAAGTTTAAGCAGTTTAAAAAAACATACTTTTATTTATTCAATTATATCTCCAACATCGATAAGTCGATTACTATTAGTTGTATTCATCACTGATTTTTTTTTAATTATATAAAATTACTATATTATGATATATAAGACATCAATTTAGAAAAATATTATTAAAGATAACAAAGATTAATTTTTGAAAATAATTCAATACAAAGAAAGAACACAAAATTTCTTCTTTAATCAAAGTTTGAAAAAAAAATCATTTTTGTAAATAATATGAATGATTAAGCAAGGATTAGATTTTTTTATTTGATTTAATTAATTCAAATTCAGACAGGAGTGTCAGATATTATTAGATTTTTAATTGCAATAATTTTATTTTAAGACATCTTATTTTAGTACTCAATTATTGCCAGATTTCTTTAACTTTTTATTTAATTAAAAGAGACAAATAAACAAATGAATTATAACCTTAAAGTCAAAATAGTAGATTAAAAGATCAGAAAACAAGTTACTTCTGACTCATTAAAGTTAGCAAAAAAGGTACATAAAGGTAACTTGTGGTCTACAAATTTGGATAATTTTAGGGATGGTTACTTTAACTTTTATTTTATTTCATGACCAATGGTCCCATCGACGTTGAGGTGCGAAAGCAGAAAATTAGATACTATGGTAGTATGTTTATGACGTAAACGATGAGTGTATCAGTAGTTTAGCTAACGTGTGAGCCCCGTAACTATATATAGCTATCAAAGAGTGATATGATGAAAGGCTTTTCGAATGGGATCTTTGTCACAAAAAGGAATGAGGAGATTAAACTCTCGAATGAGACTATTTAAGTAGCTACTGACACCCTTGACCTATTTTGATCAAGACAAAAATAGGATAGGGTTTGGGTGGCAAGCATTGGAAGAAATGCAAAAGCAGTCCAGACTGGTCTGATGCACTAAGCTATTGCTATGCGTGTGGTGCAAAGAAGACTGAATCACAACGGTCTATTGTACGGAGTTTTACCCTGAATTTCTGCGAGAAGTTGTTTCCATAGCTCAAACTCATACATGACCTCTTATTCACATGACAACAACTTTACCAGCTACGCCAAAATTCTCCTTCCATTGTAACAACATTTTGTAATTGAATTAAACTATGAAAAATACTAGTTTACAATGAAATGTAACAACTAATATATAATTTTACAGAATTTATTAAGCTAATAAAAAAAATGCATACTGATCTTCTAACTGCTACTGATACAGCTCTGATCTTCATAATCTGTTGAAAAAGAAAAGGTTCCAATAAGTTAATTGTTAAAAAATGTTGTACTACTACAACAACAACAACGTACCCAATGTAATCCTACAAGCGGGGTCTTGGGAGGGTGGAGTATACGCAGCCTTCCCCTACCTTGTGACGGTAGAGTGGTTGTTTTTGATAGACCCTCGGCTCAAATAAAACATATCAAATCAGGTATGAGATTTTATAGAACATGTAAAGGCCTTCATAAATGCCTATTTGTATCCCTGTCGTTACACAAATGACTCAGATATGTCCTTTCCACCTTCTACGACACACTGTTTTCAAACATATATGACGAAAACCATCTAAAACACTAGCTGGAACACTCTCTAGATAACAAGTTAAATTGAAAGACAGTTGTATGGTAAATGTTTGTAAGATTAACATTGTATTCGGGCAAGCTTACACGCACTTCGACTAATTCCAGGAGGTACTTGCTACTCTCCATTAGCATAAGTACTAGGTAACTCTATCCACCATCACCTAGCGTTTTTGAACATGAGACCTCATAGGTCTCATCCTGAAGTCATTAGGTGATTTCTTTCCATCGGTTTGGCTTGGACAGAGTTATCTGGTACCATTAGAATTAGTCGAGGTGCACATAAATAGTATTTTAAACCTTGGTGCTGTTTCAAAAACTTTTACCGTTAAAAAGGAAGTTCGATAAACATAAGAATTGAATTCAGAGTTTTGAAATGAGACTTTGAATGTTCATAGTTGAATTTTATGATTTGTGTACCTGATGAATTGTAGTTCTGTCTGATGGATAAAGATCTCGAACTCGGAATTCTGATAATCTTCAACTTGTGTTTCCCTGATATCCCTCGCCGACTTGTCAACATTTTCATTGCAATTCCTTACCTCAATGGACTTCAGAGAAGAGATGTCTCCGAAACAAGAAGGAATCTCCTTAAGAAATACACAATCACTCAAAACCAAGCGTTCAAGGTTAGCAAAGGAATCCTCCGCAACAGTCCATTCTTCAAAGTGAGCTTGTCCAGCATGTAATTTCAAGGCTCTGAGCTGAGGGAACTCGCCATCGCGTACTTCCCACTTACAAGTTTCAAAGGAAATACCTTTCAGTTTGAGCACTTGAAGGTTCTGAAGTGAACCAATTTCTGATAAATGCTGACAATGTAGGTAAAAGTTCTTCAGTGTCAAGTTTTTGAGATTTGGCACGGAGATGCAGAAGGGCATTGTTATAATGTCAGGTGTGTAGATAAGATGAATCTTCAGCGTTTCAATCCGTGCTGGAAAGTTCAATACATAGTACTGAAAGTTGTCAACACCTTTGACTTTGCATCTCAGTTCCCGAAGATTAGGTGTTTTTCTCAAAATCAATTCCACTTCCTGAGCACAAGAAAAACATGGAGAGGAAAGAGTTTTCAGATCATGAAGGTCTTTCGAGTTCTCGATCAATTCTTTTGCAATTTCACTGATGAAGCTGCAATTGGAAATATGCACATGTCTCAATTTATCCATCTCCCAGAGTGTAATGGGTAGTGACATCCCATTAAGAGATTTTAATTTCAGAGTTTCAAGTTCCTGACAACCGGCTTCGTTTGAAAAGTGAGACGTTTCTGCAGCAAAATACCTGAGGCAGACTAGATCAAATGAGAAAGAACTGATTCTAGTGAACTCCATATCTAACACTTTTAGAAACTTTAAGCTGTGAAAAAGTTGGGATTCGAGGCCAAATGAAAGGCGATTGTTATGCAAAATTATAGAGACAACATGTGACAAGCACGAGCTCCAATCTCCAGAACGATACCCTTCACCATAAATGCACATGCGATGAGCTAGTTGCTTGTGACCAGAAAGGCGAGAAGACGGATTGTCATTTTGATCCCTACAAATATATACAGAAATTAGTAAAATTATAACTTGAACACTTCATTAGTTTGAGCGAAAAGAGTAGCAATGATTGGTATATTACCATTTTTGCCATAGGAGACGCATATCGTCCTTTTGCTCTCTCCTTGCAGAAATCATGCAATAGGTCATGAATGCGACATGCTTTGATCTTACCACGAGAACTCCTCTTGGTTCCCATCACTAGATTTCTTCCAATAAGATTTTCCAAATAGCCTTCTGCTATATCCTCCAAGCTCTTGCCTTCACAACTTTTTACGAATCCTTCTGAGATCCACAACTGTGTTAACTTCGGAACACTAATCACACTATCCTCTAAAAGTGCTCCAAAGTAAAATCTGATAACTTTGTTCTATAACGGTCCTTGAGTCTTTGTGAATGTGAGGACCTAAATTGTTGGCCAATTGTTCCCAACATTCTACTTTCTTCTCCATCTCAGACAGAATACCAGCCACCAAAACAACTGAAAGAGGCAGTTGACCACATTTTTTTGCTATTTCTTGCCCAATTTCTGTTAGGAGTGGAGAGCAACTTTCTTCACCAAACACTTTTTTTCGGAGTAACTCCCAACTTTCATCACTGTTAAACATACGAAGCAGAAGGGGATCACTTCGAATTTTAGTGTACATGGCAACTTCATGATCCCGCGTTGTTAGAATAATTCTACTTCCGTTATTGGAATCACGGAAAGAACCTCTTAGATCATCCCACACACTAGTTTCCCACACATCATCAACAAGGATGAGATATCTTTTGGAAAATAAAGTTTTGCGAAGCAGATAAGCTAATTCATCAGCTTGTTTTTCTCTACACTCAAAGTTCTCACTGATAGCACCACGTAAAATTGCTATTAACAAGTCCTTACATGAATATACTTGAGACACACAACACTGTGCACGAATTTCAAAGTGCGAAGCGACTGACTTGTCATAGTAGAGTCTGTAGGCCAAAGTTGTCTTGCCTAGACCTGGCATACCAACAACTGATATAACATCGCGCTCTTTCGTGCCTTTTATTAGTTGGTCTCTTAACTTTTCTATGACATCCTCAAAACCAATAATTTCTTCATTCATCATTGGAGACCTTGCCAAATTTGATGTATTAACTGGAACAGTGTTCAATGCATCCAAATCCATTTTCTTTTCACGAATCTCTGCTACCTCTGCTCTGATAAGAGTAATCTCCTCCATGATATGTAAGATCCAATGCTCGAGGCACCAGACAGGAGCTTCTTCGCTTATACAAGCATCAACTATGTATTCCACCTCATGTGCTTTGCCAATCAATTGTGTAGCACAATGTTGAATTTCGTCGAGGTCATTGTTTCGCTCTTCTGCAACAACCTGTAGAAAAGGTTGCAAGTTCTCAAATTCCTTCTGAAGTAATTGAAGTTTGTCCATGACAGAAGCTAGTGAATCTGACTGGAGGATTTGGAACTTCTTCAGGTTGTTTAAAAGGCAATCAACAAAGCCTAGTCCATGAATCCTAGGCAAATTAGATTGGAACGCCTTCCGAATGGTGAGGTATATGGCTATGCTTAGACGTTGAATGCTGCTTGAAAAATCAAGCACTTGTGTGAGGTTCACTCCTCCCGGTGCCTCATCTTCATATAATGAGTATACCAGAAGTCCAACATCAATAACCACAATCTCTATATCTCGAAGAAGAAATTCAAGATCTTTTATTGGCACACGGAAGATATTGGCTCTCAAAAGGTTGAGCATCTTTTGAAGGATTTCCAAGTGATCCTTCAAAGCAACTCTCTGACTAGAGTTACTATTAGTTGGCACCTCCACCAAATTTTGTACGATGGTCTCCAAAAACGTGCCTTCACTGTCAATTGCATCCTCACTTCCGATGTTGGTACACCATTCTGATTGTATTGTCGCTTTAATGATAGCAAGACATCAACATAGATCTTGCGGATGCATGGTTGAATTGGCTTAATCCTCATTCGCAAGAAATCAGAAAGTATAACATTCATTTGCTCTGGAGCCAAGTCTGGTAAATACATCCAGATAAGCGTTGATATGTGGCCGGACACAGCTAAAACATGAGCGAGGAAATTAACATGATGTTGGCTCTGAGGCTCTATGAACCTCTCTGCAGCAAAGCAGACAAAATTTAGCAGCAATTTCAATTCCTTTGAAACATCTTCTATATGTTCCAATACTGTTTCGGGAATATAAAGAGGTGAATATGGATCATGAATCTTCACTAGACCGCCAATATTCTCTAGCACAGAATGGATGATATCCTTAACAAACTTGGCTGGAAGTTGTAATGATATTTTAGGAAAGGAGTATTTGGCTCTAATTTCCCTCTTGGTCAATAAAATCTTGCTTTGAACCTCAGAGGCATAGAGATCAAAGTACTCAGTTAGGTACAGTGGAGAAAGGTCAAATACAGCATCTTGAAATAGAGTTTGGATTTTCCGAGTGACATCCAGCATGTTAGGTTCATCTGTGAAACTCTGCAAGCTAATGAAAATATCACAGAATTTGCGTTCCAGTGTAAAGAGCATGACACTATCTATTGAAGTTTTAGGGAAGTTTAACATATCGGAAAGTTGTTGAATACGTTCCCAAGACATCTTCTATCAAAAGTAGGTGACTAAAAGAATCTGTGATGAATTTTGAACTCCGATGTTTGATACTAAGACATTACATACTAATCAACATTTTATCAACTGTTCAACACTCTAGTTTCTCAAGTGTAGGGCCACATACATAAGCTTAAACATCTATTTTGAATTGGCAAGTTTGTTCAAGTCACAAAAGCATAATATATCTTAATATGCTACTCCATTATTGCCAACATTATAAGATAAACAATTCATAATTATACACTAAAAGCAACTTGATGACATGATTAATTAACAGCTAGTGTCCCGTGTGAACTCAACATTCTCTCTGACTGCTAATCCTAGGATGACTCACCTTTATTATTAAGATAAGAAGTATGTAATAAGGGGCAGCCAGCTTGGGCCCTATTCCGAAAGCTAGACTTATAATCTAGGAAGTAACAGAGTTCTATTCTTGGAAGTGTTTCGACTAACTATAAAGAGAGCTACTTGCTGAGACTAGGCCATTTAGAATAGTTTAGGTGTACAACGAACAAAAGGTGTCAAGTTCAGGGGATCCCAAACTATTAAGCCTTTTCTTAATATGTAACTGATAAGAGGGAGTTGCTCGGATGACAAACACCCCTCACTTCCAATCCTAACGTTGTGAGTTCGAGTCACCAAGGGAGCAAAGAAAGTGGGAGCTCCTAGGGAGGGAAAAAAAACTGATTAGAGAAGCTCAAACAATCATTAGATCTGAATAATCACACAAAAAAACAGTAAATAAAAGTGCTGCAATATGTTTATAGTTCACAAATCGAAGAGTATCTATTAAAAGAAGAAAATAAAAGTCTAGAAATACTAAAGACAGTTCCTATATATAATTATAGTTCAACTTGCAAGGAGCACAATATAAGGAACTAAACAATTAAGAGTATAGAATCACTCAAAAAATGAATACTTAGATCAATCTCTGGCTTCGACGAGTGATACAGTATGGATTTCAGCTACTAAGGATGATAAAACTTCCAAATGTTCAAGCATTCATGGGATCTATTGCTTTTCGCATAGCTACATTGACCTAAGGGTGGTCACTCGAACACCCTTTGTCGAAATATTATACTATGCATATAGAAGATAATACTATGAATATCGATCAAAAACAACTTCTTAGAGATATATACTGCAGTTTCAATTTTTAAACACCCTTGATCATATGATCACAAGAATATTAATTAAGGGGATGCAAATGGACATACACACGCATGCTTTCAATCTCTTTCAGGCATTTTATCAAACAGGTGATGGGCATCTCAATAGTCAATTAAAACTTACCAAATTTACCAGACGTGATTATTGTTTGGTAGTTGGTTAGAGTTAAACACATATTAGTAATGTATAAATTAGTAATGAGTGAACCTATGAAATATTTATACGGAATTAATTTTTCATGTATTAGTTATTTCACCTTCTATCCTGCATAAAATAATATATAGGTTCACTCATAATATTATATTAGTTATGTGGATAGTGGGTTACTAAATTGTCAATCTAATCTCGTATTAATTTTATATATAAATAACTTTTTTTTTCTACCATACCAAACGTTGTATAAATTATTGCCAGAATTCTTTAGCTTTAATAACAAGAGGGAAATAAACAAATGAATTACACATTAAAGTTAACAAAAAAGGTTCATAGACAAAGGTAACTTGTGGTCTACAAATTGGATAATTTTAGGAATAGTTATTTACTTTTATATATTTTATTTCACCAAAAAGTCGTTGAATCCTATCAACGTTACTTTTATTATATTTTACCAAAGGTTGTTGAGTCCCTATTGACATTGAGAGAGCATTAAATATCATGGTAGACTGGTGGTACGTCCTTTCAAGCTGGCACAAATGCTATTGAATGGGCTCTTTGTCACACCAAGGAGATTAAATTCTCGAATGAGACTAAGTAACTCTGACGGTCTTAATCTATTTTGATCGATTAAGATAAAAAAACTTATCTCTAAAGTGTAGGATATAGGGTTTGAGTGGCAAGCATTGGAAGGAATACAAAAATAGCATAAAAATAGGGTAGCCTAATGCACTAAGCTCTCGCTTTCTGCAAGAGGTATTTTCCACATGTCGAACTCGTACATGACCTTCTAGTTACATGACAACAACTTTACCGGTTACGTCAAAGTTCTTCCTCCATAGCATGAAAGATGAGTGTAAATGGACTAACGTAAGAAGAAAAAGAAATTTAGAAATATTATAAATAGCTCATATAATAACTATAGTCCAACATGGATTCAATGTTACTCAATACATTCAAGACCAAAAGTACATGATTTATTGATTAAGCTTCTAATAGAAGTACACACTGATCTTCTAGACAGCTCCTGATACAACTCTAGTCTTCATAATCTGTTAAAAAAGAAAAGGTTTCAATGAGTTAATTGCTCAAAAATGTTGTACTACTACAACAACAAACCCAAAAAGAAAGTAAGAGCACAATAATTTTTATTTTTTTGATAATTAACCATGGTATTTGGGCTAGCTTGTGCGCACTTTGAGTAATTCTAGGGGTACCTGCTACCTCCCACCAACATAGGTACCTGGTAACTCTGCCCACCATCGCATAGTGTTTTTGACACTACTGGATTTGAACTTGAGACCTCATGGGTCTCTTCTGAAGTCACTAGTTGATTTCTTTTGATCATCAGTTATCTAGTACATGTGCGGTTGGAGGTAGTAGGTACCTATAGAATTAGTCGAGGTGCACAATAGTATTTCAAACCTTGGTGCTATTTCAAGAACTTTTACCTTTAAAAATGGAAGTTAGAGTAACAGAAGAAATGAATTCACAGAGTTTTGGAATGTTCATAGTTAAATTTTATGAGTTGCGTACCTGAATCTGACTTGTTATTCTCTCTGGTGATAAAGACCTCGAACTTGGAATTCTGGTAATCTTCAACTTGTGTTTCCCTGATATCACTGGCTGACTTGTCAACATTTTCATTGCAATTCCTTACCGCAATGGACTTCAGAGAAGAGATTTCTCCAAACCAAGAAGGGATCTCCTTGAGAAATTTGCAATCCCTCAAAACCAAGTGTTCAAGGTTAGGAAAGGCATCATCCGCGACAAACCATTCTTCAAAGTGAGCTTTGCCAGCATGTAATTTCAAGACTCTGAGCTGAGGGAACTCGTCATCACGCACTTCCCATTTACAAGTTTCAAAGGAAATACCTTTCAGACTGAGCACTTGAAGGTTGTGAAGTGAACCAATTTCTGATAAATGCTGACAATGTAGGTAAAAGTTCTTCAGTGTCAAGTTTGTGAGATTTGGCGCAGAGATGCAGAAGGGGATTGTTTTAGTGTCACGTGTGTAGCTAAGATGAATCTTGAGCGTTTCAATCCGTGCTGGAAAGTTCAATACATAGCACTGAAAGTTATCAACACCCCTGACTTTGCATCTCAGTTCCAGAAGATTAGGTGTTTTTCTCAAAATCAATTCCGCTTCCTGAGCGCAAGAAAAACACGGAGTGGATAGAGTTTGCAGATCATCAAGGTCTTTGGAGTTCTCAATCAATTCTCTTGAAATTTCACTGGTGAAGCTGCAATTGGAAATATGCACATGTCTCAATTTATCCATCTCCCAGAGTGTAATGGGTAGTGACATTTCACTGAGAGATTTGAATTTCAGAGTTTCAAGTTCACGACAACCGGCTTTGTTTGAAAAGCGGGACGTTTCTGCAGCAAAATATCTGAGGTAGACTAGATCAAATGAGAAAGAGTTAATTCTAGTGAACTCCATATCTAACACTTTTAGAAACTTTACGCTGTGGAAAATGTGAGAGTCGAGGCCAACTGAAAGACGATTGTTATGCAAAATTATAGAGACAACATGTGACAAGCACGAGCTCCAATCTCCAGCACGATACCCTTCACCATAAATGCACATGCGATGAGCTAGTTGCTTGTGACCAGAAAGGCAAGAAGACGGATTGGCATTTTGATCCCTACAAATATATACAGAAATTAGTAAAATTATATGATTAAATGTCAATATAACTTGACTGTGCCAAAAGAGTAGCAATGATTGGTATATTACCATTTTTGCCATAGGAGACACATATCTTCCTTTGCTCTCTCCTTGCAGAAATCATGCAATAGGTCATGAATGCGACATGCTTTGATCTTACCACGAGAAGTCCTCTTCGTTCCCATCACTAGATTTCTACCAATAAGATTTTCCAAATAGCCTTCTGCTATGTCCTCCAAGCTCTTGCCTTCACAACTTTTTATGAATCCTTCTGAGATCCACAACTGTGTTAACTTCGGAACACTAATCACA
The DNA here is from genome assembly GCF_000226075.1 of Solanum tuberosum. Classification (NCBI taxonomy): domain Eukaryota; kingdom Viridiplantae; phylum Streptophyta; class Magnoliopsida; order Solanales; family Solanaceae; genus Solanum; species Solanum tuberosum. Next base: position 1,133,377 of record NW_006239038.1, read on the forward strand.
CTATCCTCTAAAAGTGCTCCAAAGTAAAGAAAGCAAGGCCTCAAACGATAGGGTAAAATCTGATAACTTTGTTCTATAATGGCCCTTGAGTCTTCATGAATGTGAGGACCTAAATTGTTGGCCAATTGTTCCCAACATTCTACTTTCTTCTCCATCTCAGCCAGAATACCAGCCACCAAAACAACTGAAAGAGGCAGTTGACCACACTTATTTGCTATTTGTTGCCCAATTTCTGTTAGGAGTGGAGAGCAACTTTCTTCACCAAACACTTTTTTTCGGAGTAACTCCCAACTTTCATCATTGTTAAACATACGAAGCGGAAGGGGATCACTTTGAAATCTAGTGTACATGGCAACTTCATGATTTCGCGTTGTTAGAATAATTCTACTTCCGTTATTGGCATCATGGAAAGAACCTATTAGATCATCCCACACACTAGTTTCCCACACATCATCAATAAGGATGAGATATCTTTTGGAAAATAAAGTTTTGCGAAGCTGATCAGCTAATTCATCAGCTTGTTTTTCTCTACACTCAAAGTTCTCACGGATAGCATCACGTAAAATTGCTATTAACAAGTCCTTACGTGAATATACCTGAGACACACAACACTGTGCATGGATTTCAAAGTGATCAGTGACTGACCTGTCATAGTAGAGTCTATAGGCCAAAGTTGTCTTGCCTAGACCTGGCATACCAACAACTGACATAACATCGCGCCCTTTCTTGCCTTTTATTAGTTGGTCTCTTAACTTTTCTATGACATCCTCAAAACCAATAATTTCTTCATTCATCATTGGAGACCTTGCCAAATTTGATGTATGAACTGGGACAGTGTTCAATGCTACCAAATCCATTTTCTTTTCACGAATCTCTGCTACCTCTTCTCTGATAAGAGTAATATCCTCTATGATATCCAAGATCCAATGCTCGAGGCAGCAGACAGGAGCTTCTTCCCTTATACAAGCATCAACTATATATTCTACCTCATGTGCTTTGCCAATCAATTGTGTAGCACAATGTTGAATTTCGTCAAGGTCATTGTGTCGCTCTTCTGCAACAGCCCGTAGAAAAGGTTGCAAGCTCTCAAATTCCTTCTGAAGTAATTGAAGTTTGTCCATGACAGAAGCTAGTGAATCTGAGTGGAGAATTTGGAACTTCTTCAGGTTGTTTAAAAGGCTATCAACATAGCCTAGTCCATGAATCCTAGGCAAATTAGATTGGAACGCCTTCCGAATGGTGAGGTAGATGTCTATGCTTAGACGTTGAATGTTGCTTGAAAAGTCAAGAACTTGTGTGATGTTCACTCCTCCCAGTGCCATGTCTTGCTTCTCCTCCTCATCTTCATATACTGAGTATACCATAAGTCCAACATCAATAACCACAATCTCTATATCTCGAAGAAGAAATTCAAGATCTTTTATTGGCATACGGAAGATATTGGCTCTCAAAAGGTTGAGCATCTTTTGAAGGATTTCCAAGTGATCCTTCAAAGCAACTCTCTGACTAGAGTTACTATTAGTTGGTACCTCCACCATATTGTGTAGGATGGTCTCCAAAAATCCCCCTTCGCTGTACAACTGCATCCTCATTTCGGATGTTGGGATACCATCCTGATTGTATTGTCGACTTTAAAGATAGCAAGACATCAAGATAGATCTTGCGGATGCATGGTTGAATCGGCTTAATCCTCATTCGCAAGAAATCAGAAAGCATAACATTCATTTGCTCTGGAGCCAAGTCCGGTACATACAACCAGAGAAGCATTGATGTGTGGACAGACACAGCTAAAACATGAGTGAAGAAAATAAGATGAAAAGAATAACTTTGATGCTCTATGAACCTCTGTGAAACAAAGTAGACGAAATTTCTCAGCAATTTCAATTCCTTTGAAACATCTTCTATATGTTCCTTTACTGTTTCGGGAACATAAAGAGGTGAATACGGATCATGAATCTTCACTAGACCACCAATATTCTCTAGCACAGAATGGATGATATCACTAACAAACTTGGCTGAAAGTTGTAATGATATTTTAGGAAAGGAGTATTTGGCTCTTATTTCCTTTTTGATTAACAAAATCTTGTTTTGCACCTCAGAGGCACAGACATCAAAGTTGTCAGTTAGGTGCAGTGGAGAAAGGATAAATGCAGCATCTTCAAACAGAGTTTGGACTTTCTGAGTGACATCTAGCATGTTAGGTTCATCTGTGAATCTCTGGAAGCTAATGAAAATTTGTGGAATTCGCGTTCCAGTGTGAAGAGCTGGAGTTTGTCTATCGAAATTTTAGGGATGGTTACAATATTGAACAGTCGTTGCGAATTTTCCCAAGACATCTCTTCTCTCAGTGAGTTGGTGACTAAAAGAATCTGTGATGCTTCTGCAAAGGGGAAGAAGGAGAGAGCAACTCAGATGCTTTCATACTGATTGCAACCAACAGATAGTTGTTAGACTAAAGGTATAAAGGAATTCAATGCATAAAGTCCTTGAGAGGCAGAAGCAGTACAAGTATCACTGTAACAAAAACAACTACTTTTAACGGACTGAAATCTACACAATTATTTGTAGAGTGAGTCCATTTCTCGTGCCATTTACAATAACGTTTTCCTTTTTCTTTCTTCTTTTTTAGGTATTTTTATGTCCAGGCAGACAGGTCAAAAGCTGTTGATAACCCGGCGGCTGCTTCAGAGCTTCAGATGCCCAAACCAGTCGGCCGCGATCTTACCTTCTCTCTTCTCTATGAGTATGCTTACAAAAGCACTGCCAATCCCTTTGAACAAGTATTTTTACTCACATTAGTTAATTATTATTAGATCTAATGTCGCTATAGGCTTTAGATACATTTACAAAGAGTGTTAATTACCACTAAAACTATATATATTTAGTGGCAATTAAACTATTATCATTATCTAACTGTTGCTAAATATCATTTTTGATGTAGTGTATATATCTCTTTCGAAGAGAGCGTTTTACCTATCTTATTTGAAGAATTTCCCCGTCATATCAAATCTATCTCATCATAATTAAAATCTTTCTATAATCACATAACTAAAAGTGCTAAGACTCAGAAATGCTTCAACTTTTTATCTTTCACTAAAAGACTCTAGAATATCCAAAATTATGATTTTCTATTTTTCTTATATTTAAAGTTAGGTTAGGAAAAAATGAACTACTGCTTTTATGTTTAGTAGTCTTATTTGTTTGTAATTAAATTTTAATTATTCAACTCCAAATCATCACTTTAATTAGATGTAGGATACTGATTCAAAAAAAATTCGCATCTCAATTATAGATAAATGAAATCATAAATTACCAGTCCACCATCGATTTGCCACCGGATTGCCGCTGCCAGTTAGGAGAATTGGAAAAAATGGAGACTTCGTGATAGAGCATTGGTATAGATCTGAAACTATTATATAAATGAAGATAATTTTCAAATTTTTTATTTAAGGCTTAGGTCATAGATAGTCATGTTCGCATATTTTACTTAAACACCTCAATTAAGATTTATACCTACGTAATAAAGTGTGTGACCGTGAAAAGGATAATTTTTTAGCAAAAAAAGAAAAGATTTTATATCTTCTTCTTCTTTGACAGAAAGCTCCCATCACCATTTTTCCATTGCAAGTTGCAGCCATCACCACTCATAATTTTTATTTATAACTTATTTTTATTAGTTATTCTAGTCCAACACATTTTTTATTAAAAATAATCCCTCACCCACCATGTCAGACTAATTTTTCGTTGTCTCTTAATTTTTTTTCCCTCTCTAAACCATTCTCCTTCAGTTTGATACCAAAAAACAACCAAAACCTTTTTGTTTTTTTCTCCTCAAAATTCCAATCTTTAGAAACTTATCAGCAAAAATACCATCTTTCACTCACCTCCCATGAACCCTTCAAGGTATATTCATTTCTCTTATTTAATATTTATTTATTTCATGTAAAAAATTAAATAAGTGTATTTAAATTAGCTTATTTTAAGTGATTTTTAGCTTCTTTTTTTTTTTTTTAAGTTTTAAAAGTATTTGTAAACGCAAAAAGTTTAAGGCTGAAAATAAACCCCAAATAAAGGGTCAAAAGTTAAGTGTTACCGATTTATAATTTTTAGTTTCGAATTTATAAGTTACTTATAAATATCTTCTTGAAAAATCTATTTTTTTTTTTACGTTCTTGGTATTTGTTGAGCTATAATCTTGACATTAGAAAGTTTTAATTATTTTTTCCCTCTTTTTATGGTATGGGAGAAGGGTATTTTTTGATTGAGTTGACTAAGTGGACAGTCAGAAATTTCATGAAGCATGTTCAAAAATTACATAAGCAATTTTTTTTTTTTGATGAATGGGTGCACTAAAATTTTAAATTCACACTGCGTAATATTAATATTTTTTTATGAATAAACGTACCAAAATTTTGAAAATCAAATTGTGTAATATTTTTGTTTAATTTGATATGAAGTGAACAAAATAGCAGAAAAATAAAAGGAGGGAGTAGGAGAAAATTCAACTTAAAATGAAATCATTTTTACATTTCAAGCTTTCATCGACTCTAATTACCAGGGTGTCCTTCCAAACAGGCCCTAAGTATATTTTTGTTGTTGTGTATTTCCAACTTGAAGGCAAGGCAACTTAGTATTGTCAATGACACATTTTTTAATTTCAGCTCTTAGTTTTTTAACAAAAATTAACAGAAGGATGCTTGTTGTCAAGTTTGGTATAGTTAAAAGATGTTTTTGTTCATAATTATAGTATAAGGATGTATACTAAGTTTGGGTTATACTTCAAGGATGATTTTAGCCCAAAACTGTGTGCAAAGTGTGATATTTAACCATTTATACTTATATACACGATATAATATTTCAGTGAAGGGTGTTCACCTGACCACCTCTGAGTTTGTTGATAAACTTTATTCATTGTACTTGCTATATCTTATTTGTATAAATATGGTTTTTTAAGCTTAAAAAATGTTTTGCAGGGTGAAGCATTCAGCTGAACCAGATCTGAGATTGTGAATGATTTTGGCAGTTTGGGGTTATCCTTCATGAGGTTCTTTTTAAACCTTAAGTTAGAATTAGGATAAAACAAACTTGGATTGTGTTGTATATGAAGTTTCTTGAGTATTAGTGTAGTTTTGAGTTGTTCCTCAGAGATATTATTTAGGATTTGTTTTGTTATCTGTTGGACATTTGGCTAAATTGTGGTGGAGAAGTAGAAAGGTTTAAAAATGCAGAGACCACCTCAAGAAGATTTTTCAGCCCACCTTGATGGAGGGAAGGTTACTGGTGATATGTTTACTAGGACCTATGATTTGGTTGAGCAAATGCAGTATCTTTATGTCCGGGTGGTGAAAGCGAAAGATTTACCTGGGAAGGATCTTGATCCTTATGTTGAGGTTAGGCTGGGAAACTATAGTGGTACAACTCGTCATTTTGTGAAGAAAACGAATCCTGAATGGAATCAGGTGTTTGCATTTTCAATGGATCAGATTCAGGTTTCCGTTCTTGAGGTGAACGTGAAAGATAAGGATGATTCTGTTGGTCGTGTTATGTTTGATTTGAATGAGATCCCTAAAAGGGTCCCCCCAGATAGTCCTCTTGCTCCGCAGTGGTATAGGTTGGAGGACGGAAGTGGTAGCAAAGTTAAAGGAGAGTTGATGATGGCTGTTTGGATGGGTACTCAAGCTGATGAAGCCTTTGCAGAATCTTGGCATTCGGATGCAGCCACTGTCAGTGGTGCTGATTCTCTTGTGAATATAAGGTCAAAGATTTACTTCTCACCAAAGCTGTGGTACCTTAGAGTTAATGTGATTGAGGCTCAGGACTTAATTTCCGCTGACAGAAGTAGGTTTCCAGAAGTTTACGTGAAGGCCATCCTTGGAAATCAGGAATTGATAACCAAAGTTTCCAGGAGCAAGACTATTAATCCCATTTGGAATGAGGATTTGATTTTTGTAGCAGCAGAACCATTTGAGGAGCCATTGATTTTGAGCGTGGAAGATAGAGTTGCACCAAACAAAGATGTAATACTTGGAAAATGTCTTATTCATTTGCAGTACATTGAGAGGAGGTTGAACCACAGACCTATGTACAGCAAGTGGTATAATCTTGAAAAGCATGCTATTGTTGAGGGAGAAAAGGAGAAGGAAACAAGCTTTGCAAGCAGGATTCAGATGAGGTTATATTTAGAAGGAGGGTACCATGTTCTGGATGAACCAATAGACTACAGTAGTGGTGATCTTAGACCAACTGCAAAACAGTTGCAGAAATCCAGCATTGGTGTCCTTGAATTGGGTATTCTGAATGCTCAGGGACTACCGCCGATGAAAACAAAGGATGGGAGGGCTTCGACAGATGCCTATTGTGTTGCCAAATATGGGCACAAGTGGGTCCAAACAAGGACAATTATAGATAGTCTTGCTCCCAAGTGGAACGAGCAATACACTTGGGAAGTATTTGATCCCTGCACTGTCATAACCATTGGTGTATTTGATAATTGTCATCTACATGGAGGAGATAAACCTGGAGGCCAGGCTAGGGACTCGAGGATTGGAAAGGTCAGGATCCGTCTTTCAGCTCTCGAGACAGATCGTGTCTACACATATTCTTATCCGCTACTGGTGTTGCATCCTACTGGGGTAAAGAAGATGGGTGAAATTCACTTGGCAGTTAGGTTTAATTGCTCATCATTAATGAATATGATGCATTTGTTCTCTCAGCCTCTGTTACCCAAAATGCACCATATTCATCCACTAATTGTTGAAGGTAATCAGTTTGAGAAACTAATTAAGCTGGACAACTTGAGGCATCAGGCTAGTCAGATGGTCTCTATGTGGTTGAGTCGTGCTGAGCCACCTTTGAGGAAAGAGATAGTGGAGTATATGTTAGATGTCAAGTCTGACATGTGGAGTATGAGGAAAATCAGAGCCAACTTTTTAAGAATTATGGATGTTTTAGGTGGATTAATTGCTATTTGGAAATGGTTTGATCAAATTTGCAATTGGAAAAATCCCATTACGACTCTTGTGATCCATGTCTTGTTCTTGATACTAGTTCTATATCCGGAGCTTATTCTGCCTACCATCTTCCTCTCGCTCTCCTTAATCGTAGTTTGGAACTATAGATATAGGCCTAGGCGTCCTCCCTTCATGGACATTCGTCTTTCTTGTGCTGATGATGCTCATCCTGATGAACTGGACGAGGAGTTTGATACTTTCCCTACTTCACGTCCAACTGATATTGTTCGGATAAGGTATGAGCGTTTGAAAAGTATTGCTGGAAGTTTTCAGAATGTGGTTGGTGACATGGCTAATCAAGGGGAGAGGCTGCACTCTTTGCTGTCATGGAGAGACCCTAGAGTGACCAAACTGTTTGTTATTTCCTGCTTGATTGCTGTCATTGTTCTCTATTTCATGGGTTTTCGAGTTGTGATTCTTGTCACTGGATTTTATGTGTTAAGACATCCATGGTTCCATCACAACCTACCATCTGCTCCACTCAATTTCTTCACAAGATTGCCTACCAGAATAGACTCTATGCTATGAGCTCTGCTTGCTACTTATTATCCATTCTCTCCTTTAGTTGTCGTTATTTAGAAAATAATGCATGCATTACCCTTGTCTATTACTACTACTTTGTTTGCTACTCTTTTCTAATCTATGTATAGCTGTGTATTGCTAATACCATGAATTTCTAAATATTCGCAATGCAATCGTTTTAATGCATGCATTAGCATGATTAATCACTCAATTGCCCCCTCAAAATCTTTCTTTTTTTTTTACATCTTTTCCACCATAATAGTGAAACATATCTTTGTAAATTTTTAATGCATGAAAATAATCTATGTATAATTGATGCAAGCATTACTAATACATTTTATTTAGCATTGTTCTTATACACTTTATCTAACGACTTTTGAAGTGTTAATTTAGGTAAACTATTAAAGTACTTATAAGCAATTGATTTTAAGGTAAAATGTTAAAAAAATCACAAGTTATAATTTTTAACTTATGAGTCAAAAGTTAGTCTTTAAATTATACGAAGTTATAATTTATCTACCTATGAAACATCATATAAATTATACGAAAATTAACATATGGATAATTTGTTTCTCATACAGCTACCAGACAACCCGTTGCACCTTGTTTGGATGGTTGATATCAATTATATTGTACTGTATTGTTAGTTTAAATTTTTATTTTATTTTTAAAAAAAATTCGTAGGGGAAGGGGAAATGAGGAAGAATCACGATGTGGGGAATCAAAGTCTCACCAACAAGATGGGAGTTCAGGAGCTTTTTTGCTTATACAAGCATCAACTATGTATTCTACCTCATGTGCTTTGCCAATCAATTGTGTAGCACAACGTTGAATTTCGTCGAGGTCATTGTTTCGCTCTTCTGCAACAACCTGTAGAAAAGGTTGCAAGTTCTCAAATTCCTTCTGAAGTAATTGAAGTTTGTCCATGACAGAAGCTAGTGAATCTGACTGGAGGATTTGGAACTTCTTCAGGTTGTTTAAAAGGCAATCAACATAGCCTAGTCCATGAATCCTAGGCAAATTAGATTGGAACGCCTTCCGAATGGTGAGGTAGATGTCTATGCTTAGACGTTGAATGTTGCTTAACAAATCAAGAACTTGTGTGATGTTCACTCCTCTCGGTGACAAATCAAGAACTTGGCTCTCAAAAGGTTGAGCATCTTTTGAAGGATTTCCAAGTGATCCTTCAAAGCAACTCTCTGACTAGAGTTACTATTAGTTGGCACCTCCACCAAATTGTGTACGATGGTCTCCAAAAACCTGCCTTCACTGTCAATTACATCCTCACTTCCGATGTTGGTACACCATCCTGATTGTATTGTCGACTTTAATGATAGCAAGACATCAACATAGATCTTGCAGATGCATGGTTGAATTGGCTTAATCCTCATTCGCAAGAAATCAGAAAGCATAACATTCATTTGCTCTGGAGCCAAGTCTGGTAAATACATCCAGATAAGCGTTGATATGTGGCCGGACACAGCTAAAACATGAGTGAGGAAATTAACATGATGTTGGCTCTGAGGCTCTATGAACTTCTCTGCTGCAAAGCAGACAAAATTTAGCAGCAATTTCAATTCCTTTGAAACATCTTCTATATGTTCCAATACTGTTTCGGGAATATAAAGAGGTGAATATGGATCATGAATCTTCACTAGACCACCAATATTCTCTAGCACAGAAGGGATGATATCCTTAACAAACTTGGCTGGAAGTTGTAATGATATTTTAGGAAAGGAGTATTTGGCTCTAATTTCCCTCTTGGTCAATAAAATCTTGCTTTGAACCTCAGAGGCATAGAGATCAAAGTACTCAGTTAGGTACAGTGGAGAAAGGTCAAATACAGCATCTTGAAATAGAGTTTGGATTTTCCGAGTGACATCCAGCATGTTAGGTTCATCTGTGAAACTCTGCAAGCTAATGAAAATATCACAGAATTTGCGTTCCAGTGTAAAGAGCATGACACTATCTATTGAAGTTTTAGGGAAGTTTAACATATCGGAAAGTTGTTGAATTCGTTCCCAAGACATCTTCTCTCAAAAGTAGGTGACTAAAAGAATCTGTGATGAATTTTGAACTCAGATGTTTGATACTACGACATTACATGCTAAGTAACATTTTATCAACTGTACAACACACTAGTTTCTCAAGTGTAGGGCCACTGACATAAGCTTAAAAATCAATTTTGAATTGGCAAGTTTGTTCAAGTCACAAAAGCATAATATATCTTAATATGCTACTCCATTATTGCCCACATTATAAGATAAACAATTCATTATTATACACTAAAAGCAACTTGATGACATGATTAATTAGTTGAGCCGATTAATTAACAGCTAGTGTCCCGTGTGAACTCAGCATTCTCTCTCTGACTGCTAATCCTAGGATGACTCACCTTTATTATTAAGATAAGAAGTATGAACCAGCTTGGGCCCTATTCAGATAGCTAGACTTATAATCTAGGAAGTAACAGAGTTTTATTCTTGGAAGTGTTTTGACTGACTATAAAGAGAACTACTTGCTGAGACTAGGCCATTTAGAATAGTTCAGGTGTACACCGAACAAAAGGTGTCAAGTTCAGGGGATCCCGAACTATTAAGCCTTTTCTTAATATGTAACTGATAAGAGGGAGTTGCTCGGATGGTAAACACCCCTCACTTCCCATAGTAACGTTGTGAGTTCGAGTCACCAAGGGAGCAAAGAAAGTGGGAGCTCCTACGGAGGGAAAAAAAACTGATTAGAGAAGCTCAAACAATCATTAGATCTGAATAATCACACAAGAAAACGGTAAATAAAAGTGCTGCAATATGTTTATAGTTCACAAATCGAAGAGTATCTATTAAAAGAAGAAAATAAAAGCCTAGAAATACTAAAGACAGTTCATATATATAATTATAGTTCAACTTGCAAGGAGCACAATATAAGGAACTAAACAATTAAGAGTATAGAATCACTCAAAAAATGAATACTTAGATCAATCTCTGGCTTCGACGAGTGATACAGTATGGATTTCAGCTACTAAGGATGATAAAACTTCCAAATGTTCTAGCATTCATGGGATCTATTGCTTTTCGCATAGCTACATTGACCTAAGGGTGGTCACTCGAACACCCTTTGTCGAAATATTATACTATGCATATAGAAGATAATACTATGAATATCGATCAAAAACAACTTCTTAGAGATATATACTGCAGTTTCAATTTTCAAACACCCTTGATCACATGAATATTAATTAAGGGGATGCAAATGGACACACACACACATGCTTTCAATCTCTTTCAGGCATTTTATCAAACATGTGATGGGCATCTCAATAGTCAATTAAAACTAACCAAATTTACCTCACACAATTATCGTTTGGTAGCTGGTTAGAGTTATGTACATATTAGTAATGTATTAATTAGTTATGAGTGAACCAATGTATTATTTTAGACTTAAGTCATCTGAGGCCCCTTAAAGTTGTCTGCATAATTCACTTAGACACCTCAACTAAGGTTTGTACCTATTGAACACCTCTACCATTCTGAATTTGATCCATTTGAACATTTTTTGCCTAGGTGGCACATTGTTTGTGATTCACACCCTTTAGGCGCGTGAAAGGTTTTAAATTGAGCGTTTTTTTTTTGGAAAAAAAATATTATTTCTTCTTCATCTTCTTTGGCATCCCTTCCTCCGTTGTCCTCCATATTAGGATTGGCTGACCACCATTCCACCATTATCACCGTCATTTTCATCATGTTTAATTTGTAAAGTGCTTTAAGTTTTGGGTCTGTCTCTTTGCTGTTAATTTAGTAATTTGGTGTTAAATTTTTATTTATTATTTGCTTTGGTCAAATTTTTATTGAAGTTTTTTGATTTGTCCTGAATGTGTTGTTTTGACTTTAAATTGATGTATATTGGCAGAATGTAAGGATGTTCTTATGAAACACAAAAAAATCGAAATAACTCCATTTTTTCCGACAATGACAATCGGAACTTATTAATTTTCCGGCGAGATTTTTTTCCCCATCTTTCTCTACCTAAAACGAGACGAAGAAGAAAGTTATAATTGAAAAATAGGCTAATGGAAAAGAAGATTTGTCGTGTTGGAGATGGCACTGTACAGGGAGAGGGAGGGTCGCCATTAACGGGGTGGTATTGTAGAGGGAAATGTGAGTTGGGCTTCAGTGGATAGCAGGGGAAGTGGGGTGGTTTAAGTTCAAGTTTTTTTTCATTTTTTTTTAACTTTAAAATAATTTCCTTTTTTTTTTACTTTTAATATAATGTTTAAATAATTTTTTGGATTAAAAAATTACACATGTCAGTATATAATTAGTCAAATTGACATGTCAGCGCGAGTGTATTTCACACATTTTCTACTTTTGGCTTATTCTCAAAAAAATGTTCAAATGGTTCAAATTCAGAATGGTAGAGGTGTTCAATAGATACAAGCCTTAGATGAGGTGTCTAAGTGAATTATGCGGACAACTTTAAGGGGCCACTGATGACTTAAGCCATTATTTTATATGGAATTAGTTTTTCATGTATTAGTTATTCCACCTTCTATCATGCATAAAATAATATATAGGTTCACTCATAATATTAGTTATGTGGATTGTGGGTTACTAAATTGTCAACCAAATCTTGTATTAATTTTATATATAAATAACTTTTTTTTCTACCATACCAAATGTTGTATAAATTATTGCCAGACTTCTTTAGCTTTAATAACAAGAGGGAAATAAACAAATGAATTACTCATTAAAGTTAACAAAAAAGGTTCATAGACAAAGGTAACTTGTGGTCTACAAATTGGATAATTTTAGGAAGTAGTTACTTTACTTTTATATATTTTATTTCACCAAAAAGTCGTTGAATCCTTATCGACGTTACTTTTATTATATTTTACCAAAAGTTGTTGAGTCCCTATTGACATTGAGAGAGCATTAGATATCATGGTAGTACGTCCTTTCAAGCTGGCACAAATGCTATTGAATGGGCTCTTTGTCACACTAAGGAGATTAAATTCTCGAATGAGACTAAGTAACTTTTGACGGTCTTAATCTATTTTGATCGATTAAGATAAAAAACTTATCTCTAAAGTGGAATCTACTTGACGTGACCCCGAGATAGGATAGAGGGTTTGAGTAGCAGGCATTGGAAGGAATACAAAACGAGTACAAAATTAGGGTAGCCTAATGCACTAAACTCTCTGCGAGAGGTATTTTCCACATGTCGAACTCGTACATGACCTTCTAGTTACATGACAACAACTTTACCGGTTACGTCAAAGTTCTTCCTCCATAGCATGAAAGATGAGTGTAAATGGACTAACGTAAGAAGAAAAAGAAATTTAGAAATATTATAAATAGCTCATATAATAACTATAGTCCAACATGGATTCAATGTTACTCAATACATTCAAGACCAAAAGTACATGATTTCTTAATTAAGCTTCTAAAAAAAGTACATACTGATCTTCTAAACAGCTCCTGATACAACTCTAGTCTTCATAATCTGTTAAAAAAGAAAAGGTTCCAATGAGTTAATTGCTCAAAAATGTTGTACTACTACAATAACATACCCAAACAGAAAGTAAGAGCACAATGATTTTTTTTTTTTTGGTATAATTAACCATGGTATTTGGGCTAGCTTGTGCGCACTTTTGAGTAATTCTAGGGGTACCTGCTTTCTCCCACCAACATAGGTACCTGGTAACTCTCCCCATCATCGCATAGTGTTTTTGCCTCTACTGGATTTGAACTTGAGACCTCATGGGTCTCTTCTGAAGTCACTAGTTGATTTCTTTTGATCATCAGTTATCTAGTACATGTGCGGTTAGAGGTAGTAGGTACCTATAGAATTAGTCGAGGTGCACAATAGTATTTCAAACCTTGGTGCTATTTCAAGAATTTTACCTTTAAAAAAGGAAGTTAGAGTAACAGAAGAAATGAATTCACAGAGTTTTAGAATGGTCATAGTTAAATTTTATGAGTTGCGTACCTGAATCTGACTTGTTATTCTCTCTGGTGATAAAGACCTCGAACTTGGAATTCTGGTAATCTTCAACTTGTGTTTCCCTGATATCACTGGCTGACTTGTCAACATTTTTATTGCAATTCCTTACCTCAATGGACTTCAGAGAAGAGATTTCTCCAAACCAAGAAGGGATCTCCTTAAGAAATTTGCAATCCCTCAAAACCAAGCGTTCAAGGTTAGGAAAGGCATCATCCGCGACAGACCAATTTTCAAAGTGAACTTTTCCAGCATGTAATTTCAAGACTCTGAGCTGAGGGAACTCGTCATTGCGCACTTCCCATTTATAAGTTTTAAAGGAAATACCTTTCAGACTGAGCACTTGAAGGTTCTGAAGTGAACCAATTTCTGATAAATGCTGATGATATAGGTAAAAGTTCTTCAGTGTCAAGTTTGTGAGAGTTGGCGCGGAGATGCGGAAGGGGATTGTTTTAGTGTCAGGTGTGTAGCTAAGATGAATCTTGAGCGTTTCAATCCGTGCTGGAAAGTTCAATACATAGCGCTGAAAGTAATCAACACCCTTGACTTTGCATCTCAGTTCCAGAAGATTAGGTGTTTTTCTCAAAATCAATTCCGCTTCCTGTGCACAAGAAAAACACGGAGTGGATAGAGTTTGCAGATCATGAAGGTCTTTGGAGTTCTCAATCAATTCTCTTGAAATTTCACTGGTGAAGCTGCAATCGGAAATATCCACATGTCTCAATTTATCCATCTCCCAGAGTGTAATGGGTAGTGACATTTCACTGAGAGATTTGAATTTCAGAGTTTCAAGTTCCCGACAACCGGCTTTGTTTGAAAAGCGAGACGTTTCTGCAGCAAAATACCTGAGGTAGACTAGATCAAATGAGAAAGAACTAATTCTAGTGAACTCCATATCTAACACTTTTAGAAACTTGAAGCTGTGGAAAATGTGCGAGTCGAGGCCAACTGAAAGACGATTGTTATGCAAAATTATAGAGACAACATGTGACAAGCACGAGCTCCAATCTCCAGCACGATACCCTTCACCATAAATGCACATGCGATGAGCTAGTTGCTTGTGACCAGAAAGGCGAGAAGACGGATTGGCATTTTGATCCCTGCAAATATATACAGAAATTAGTAAAATTATATGATTAAATGTCAATATAAGTGAAAAGAGTAGCAATGATTGGTATATTACCATTTTTGCCATAGGAGACGCATATCGTCCTTTGCTCTCTCCTTGCAGAAATCATGCAATAGGTCATGAATGTGACATGCTTTGATCTTACCACGAGAACTCCTCTTGGTTCCCATCACTAGATTTCTTCCAATAAGATTTTCCAAATAGCCTTCTGCTATATCCTCCAATCTCTTGCCTTCACAACTTTTTACGAATCCTTCTGAGATCCACAACTGTGTTAACTTTGGAACACTAATCACACTATCCTCTAAAAGTGCTCCAAAGTAAAGAAAGCAAGGCCTCAAACGATAGGGTAAAATCTGATAACTTTGTTCTATAACGGTCCTTGAGTCTTTGTGAATGTGAGGACCTAAATTGTTGGCCAATTGTTCCCAACATTCTACTTTCTTCTCCATCTCAGCCAGAATACCAGCCACCAAAACAACTGAAAGAGGCAGTTGACCACACTTATTTGCTATTTGTTGCCCAATTTCTGTTAGGAGTGGAGAGCAACTTTCTTCACCAAACACTTTTTTTCGGAGTAACTCCCAACTTTCATCACTGTTAAACATACGAAGCAGAAGGGGATCACTTCGAATTTTAGTGTACATGGCAACTTCATGATCCCGCGTTGTTAGAATAATTCTACTTCCGTTATTGGAATCACGGAAAGAACCTCTTAGATCATCCCACACACTAGTTTCCCACACATCATCAACAAGGATGAGATATCTTTTGGAAAATAAAGTTTTGCGAAGAAGATCAGCTAATTCATCAGCTTGTTTTTCTCTACACTCAAAGTTCTCACTGATAGCATCACGTAAAATTGCTATTAACAAGTCCTTACGTGAATATACTTGAGACACACAACACTGTGCACGAATTTCAAAGTGCGAAGCGACTGACTTGTCATAGTAGAGTCTGTAGGCCAAAGTTGTCTTGCCTAGACCTGGCATACCAACAACTGACATAACATCGCGCCCTTTCTTGCCTTTTATTAGTTGGTCTCTTAACTTTTCTATGACATCCTCAAAACCAATAATTTCTTCATTCATCATTGGAGACCTTGCCAAATTTGATGTATGAACTGGGACAGTGTTCAATGCTACCAAATCCATTTTCTTTTCACGGATCTCTGCTACCTCTTCTCTGATAAGAGTAATCTCCTCCATGATATGTATGATCCAATGCTCGAGGCACCAGACAGGAGCTTCTTCCCTTATACAAGCATCAACTATGTATTCTACCTCATGTGCTTTGCCAATCAATTGTGTAGCACAATGTTGAATTTCGTCGAGGTCATTGTGTCGCTCTTCTGCAACAGCCTGTAGAAAAGGTTGCAAGCTCTCAAATTCCTTCTGAATTGATTGAAGTTTGTCCATGACAGAAGCTAGTGAATCTGAGTGGAGGATTTGGAACTTCTTCAGGTTGTTTAAATGGCAATCAACATAGCCTAGTCCATGAATCCTAGGCAAATTAGATTGGAACGCCTTCCGAATGGTGAGGTAGATGTCTATGCTTAGACGTTGAATGTTGCTTGACAAATCAAGAAATTGTGGGATGTTCACTCCTCCTGGTGCCATGTCTTCCTTCTCCTCCTCATCTTCATATAATGAGTATACCAGAAGTCCAACAATCAATAACCACAAATCTCTATATCTCGAAGAGAAATTCAAGATCTTTTATTGGCACACGGAAGATATTGGCTCTCAAAAAGGTTGAGCATCTTTTGAAGGATTTCCAAGTGATCCTTCAAAGCAACTCTCTGACTAGAGTTACTATTAGTTGGTACCTCCACCATATTGTGTAGGATGGTACTCCAAAAATCCCCCTTCGCTGTCAACTGCATCCTCATTTCGGATGTTGGGATACCATCCTGATTGTATTGTCGACTTTAATGATAGCAAGACATCAAGATAGATCTTGCAGATGCATGGTTGAATCGGCTTAATCCTCATTCGCAAGAAATCAGAAAGCATAACATTCATTTGCTCAGGATCCAAGTCCGGTAAATACAACCAGAGAAGCATCGATGTGTGGACAGACACAGCTAAAACATGAGTGAAGAAAATAATATGATGTTGGCTCTGATTCTCTAGGAACCTCTCTGAAACAAAGTAGACGAAATTTAGCAGCAAATTCAATTCCATTGAAACATCTTCTATATGTTCCACTACTGTTTCGGGAACATAAAGAGGTGAATATGGATCATGAATCTTCACTAGACCACCAATATTCTCTAGCACAGAATGGATGATATCACTAACAAACTTGGCTGAAAGTTGTAATGATATTTTAGGAAAGGAGTATTTGGCACTTATTTCCTTCTTGATCAACAAAATCTTGTTTTGCACCTCAGAGGCACAGACATCAAAGTTGTCAGTTAGGTACAGTGGAGAAAGGATAAATGCAGCATCTTCAAACAGAGTTTGGACTTTCTGAGTTGACATCTAGCATGTTAGGTTCATCTGTGAATCTCTGCAAGCTAATGAAAATTTTGTGGAATTCGCGTTCCAGTGTGAAGAGCTGGAGTTTTGTCTATCGAAATTTTAGGGATGGTTACAATATTGAAAAGTCGTTGCGAATTTTCCCAATTCATCTCTTCTCTCAGTGAGTTGGTGACTAAAAGAATCTGTGATGCTTCTGCAAAGAGGAAGAAGGAGAGAGCAACTCAGATGCTTTCATACTGATTGCAACCAACAGATAGTTGTTTATACTAAAGATATAAAGGAAGTTCAATGCATAAAGTCCTTGAGAGGCAGAAGCAGTACAAGTATCAATACAACAAAAAATAACTTTTAGCCGCAATAAATATACATATTAGTAAGTCCTTGAGAGGTAGAAGCAGTACAAGTATCACTGTAAAAAAAACAACTACTTTTAACGGAATATACACATTAATAAAGAGTGTTAAAGTCTTTACTCACATTAGTTAATTATTATTAGATCTAATGTCGCTATAGGCTTTAGATACATTTACAAAGAGTGTCTAAAACTATATCTATGTAGCGGCAATTAAACTATTACCATTATCTAATTGTTGCTAAATATAATTTTTGATGTAGTGTATGTATCTTTCGAAGAGAGCGTTTTACCTATCTTATTTGAAGAATTTCCCCGTCATATCAAATCTATCTCATAATTAAAATCTTTCTATAATCACAT
This sequence comes from Solanum tuberosum, assembly GCF_000226075.1. Taxonomy (NCBI): domain Eukaryota; kingdom Viridiplantae; phylum Streptophyta; class Magnoliopsida; order Solanales; family Solanaceae; genus Solanum; species Solanum tuberosum. Next base: position 1,151,236 of record NW_006239038.1, read on the forward strand.
AACTAAAAGTGCTAAGACTCAGAAATACTTGAACTTTTTATCTTTCACTAAAAGACTCTAGAATATCCAAAATTATGATTTTCTATTTTTCTTATATCCAAAATTAGGAAAAAATGAACTACTGCTTTTATGTTTAATAGTCTTATTTGTTTGTAATTAAATTTTAATTATTCAACTCCAAATCATCACTTTAATTAGATGTAGGATACTTATTCAAAAAATTTCGCATCTCAATAATACATAATGAAATCATAAATTACCAGTCCACCATCGATTTGCCACCGGATTGCCGCCGCCAGTTGGGAGAATTTGTGATAGAGCATTGGTATAGATCTGAAACTATAAGTGATCCGTTGGTAAGGATGGTTTTTTATCTCTAAAAAATTATTTATAACTTATTTCTAGGCACACACATTTTTTATTAAAAAATAATCCCTCACCTACCATGTTAAACCCATCATATAATTTTTCGTTGTCTCTTCACTTTTTTTCTCTCTCTCTTAACCATTCTCCCTCACTTTGATACCAAAAAGCAACCAAAACCTAATTGTTATTTTCTACTCAAAATTCCAATCTTTAGAAACTTATCAGCAAAAATACCATCTTGCACTCACCTCCCATGAACCCTCCTTCAAGGTATATTCATTTCTCTTAATTAATATTTATTTATTTCATGTAGAAAAATTAAACAAGTGTATATGAATTAGCTTATTTTAAGTGATATTTAGCTTCTTCTTTTTTTTCTTTTAAGTTTTAGAAGTATTTGTAAACGCAAAAAGCTTTAAGGCTGACAACACACCCCAAAAAAAGGGTCAAAAGTTAAGTGTTACCGATTTATAATTTTTAGTTTCGAATTTATAAGTTACTTATAAATATCTTTTTGAAAAATCTTTTTTTTTTTTGACGTTCTTGGTATTTGTTGAGCTATAATCTTGAGATTAGCAAGTTTTAATTATTTTTTCCCTCTTTTTATGGTATGGGAGAAGGGTATTTTTTGATTGAGTTGGCTAAGTGGGGAATTAGAAATTTCATGAAGCATGTTCAAAAATAACATAAGCAATTTTTTTTTTTGATGAATGGGTGCACTAAAAATTTTAAATTCACACTGCGTAATAATAATATTTTTGTATGAATAAACGTACCAAAATTTTGAAAATCAAATTGTATAATGTTTTTGTTTAATTTGATATAAAGTGAACAAAATAGCAGAAAAATAAAAGGAGGGAGTAGGAGTAAATTCAACTTAAAATGAAATCATTTTTACATTTCAAGCTTTCATCGACCTTGATGAAAACAACAATAACAACGAAACATGAAAAAGGAAGCAGAATCAAACGAGGTCTTCTTTTATTCAATTTTAGCAATGATATAGAATTTTTTTAGAAGTTGCTTATTAACTTTAAATTAAATAATTATGTATAAGTTTTATTTTAAATTTTTAATGAAAAGAAATGGAAAGTCAAAGTCAAAGTCAAATTCATTGAAATTTGAATTATTTCAAAAATAACGAATTTATTAACTATTATTTAGAAAGTAATTTAACGCTCACACTACGTCTGGGCATTTCCGTAGAGCCTTTAACCACTGGGATGTACCACCTTGTTGTTAAGGGGACTTTTAAGCTAAAATCACTCTTGAATTATAGCCCAAACTTAGGATAAATCCCTATACTATAATTGCGAATCAAAAAAACATATTTTTGTTAAAAGCAAAAAGTCTCACATTTGTGGTTAATGAGATGGATGAACTACTTATAAGGCTTGGTCAATCTTGCTTCCTCTGAGCTAACTTTTAAGGTGTGAGTTAGGCCTAAAACCTAATTTCACATGATATCAGAGCAGGACCCATCTCACCTTATGTTGGGGCCCAAAAAAATAATAAAAAAGAGTAAATTTTAGGATTAGCAAATATAAAAATTATATTTGTAAGTTGTAGCTATAGAGTGCTATGAAGCATCAGATTTGTATCATTGGCATCCTCTCATTTGTATAAATCGCTGGCAGCCTCTCGTTTGTATAAATCGTTGGCAGCCTCTCAATTCAATTCTATGTGTTTGCATATCTGCATAAAATTTGAATTTGTATACAATTGAATCGAAATAAAACACATTTGTTTATCAAATCTCTCTCTCTCGCTTTATACAAAAGCGAGAAAGAGAGAAAGGCAGAAGAGAACTGCACTGAGGAAGATCTGTATTTGTATAATTAGAAGTGTATAAGACGAAAATATATGTATTTGTATATGTAGTTTTCTCTCGCTTTATACAAACACAAACGCAATTTATACATTTGTGTTTGTATAAAGTGAGAGAGGCGAGGGAGAGACTGGCGAGCGAGAAATCTAAGGAGAGAGGCGAATGACAACTGTTTGCTACGGGTTACAATTAAATCAAACTTTGGTTACAACATTTAATTTAAATTAATAGTTTTTTATTTTATACAATTTTCCCGAAAACAAAATTGTCCAAAATTGCCCACGCAACTTGTGCAATCCTCCTCCTTTTGGGGTGTGAGTTAAGTCTGAGACCTAATTTCACAATTTTAACTATCCAAAACTTTGCAATAACCATCCTTCTGTAAACTTCAATTTTAACTATCCAAAACTTTACAATAACCATCTTTCTGTTAACTTTTGTTAGTTTTTGAGGTGTGAGTTAAGTCTAATACCTAATTTCACAATTTTACCTACCCAAAACTTTGCAATAACCATCCTTGTGTTAACTTTTGTTAAAAAACGAAAAGTTGAAATAAAAATATGTGACTTCCCAAAATCTCCATATTCTATCGAATTGATTTCCTCTCAATTCCCACCGGATCATCTTCCATATTTAGCAGAGCTTTTGGCTTCAAAAACAAAATTTTCTGTCCTTCTAAACTTTAGCAACCAAATAAGTTGTTTTCAAGAATAACTGAAGCTAGGGCTGGTTTCTATAACTTGTCTTTGTGTGCCTCAGTTGGTTTTGGTGTTGTTTTACTAAGGGTTTGTTTGGAAAGCCACCTGGTAATTGAAATTGGTGTAATTACTAGGGTAGTAATTACCATCCTATTAATTACACTGTCTAGTAATTACACTGACTTGTTTGGTTGCCACAATATATGGTAACATGTCCTGTTTGGATGCCACAGTGTAATTACGCATGTTCTGTTTGGATGGACAATTGCAATCATAAAATTATATTAAATTTTTAAAAAATAAAAAATTAATTATTTAAAAATTGATACTAGACAAATAAGAAACTTTATAAATGACATTAAATTAAATAATTAAGATATAAAACATATATTCTTTAACCTATATTATGAAAAAATAATTGATTTATTTTTTTCAAATTAATATATTTCAATTGAATTGATCGTAGAAACTACAAGTATGAAGTTTCTACGAACATCGTGAAATGCATGTTTGATAAAAAAGATTAATATATAAATAAAATGTCATAAATTATTAAATGTTTGACAAAAAGATAATCTATCAAGTTTAATTAAAAAATGACGTGCAATATGAATTCAATATTACTAAAACAAATGAAACTGAAAATATAACATAAGTTATAAATTCAAAACAAAAAATTTAACATGATACTCTTATAGCAAATTTGAACATAGCATGCATAAATATATTTATTTTTATTTTTTTCTTAAAAAAGAAAACGTAAGTCTTTAACCTTACTTAACAATAAATTCTATTTTAATTTAAAAATTAGAATACTAATAAAATTATGCTAATGAGAAAATAAGCATGGCATAAATAAATAGATAATACGAAAAAAATGCATAAAATCATGTAAAGTAAGGTTGAGAACAAGAAGAAAATGAAATATAATAATATAAAATAAAAAATAAATTTTCAATTTTTTTTAGAATAATAATAAAATAAAAACTTAAAATAATAGAAGTAAAAAAATTAAAACAAAAAAATAAAAATAGAAATAAATTTTTTTTTAAAAAAGTAATCAGCTGGTAATTACACTTCACAACCTCTGCTTGTGAATTGTAGAGTGTAATTACCCTACCAATTACACCCATTACCTATTGACCTACTAATTACCTGTCCAACCAAACAGGACAGACAATGTAATTACATTCAATTACACCAAATCCAATTACCAGGGTGTCCTTCTAAACAGGTCCTAAGTATATTTTTGTTGTTTTGTATTTCCAACTTGAAGACAAGGCAACTTAGTATTGTCAGTGACACATTTTTTTAATTTCAGCTCTTAGGTTTTTAACAAAAATTAACAGAAGGATGTTTGTTGTCAAGTTTGGTATAGTTAAAAGATGTTTTTGTTCATAATTATAGTATAAGGATGTATACTAAGTTTGGGTTATACTTCAAGGATGATTTTAGCCCAAAACTGTTCGCAAAGTGTGATATTTAACAATTTATACTTATATACACGATATAATTTTTCGGTGAAGGGTGTTCACCTGACCACCTTTGAGTTTGTTGATAAACTTTATTCATTGTACTTGCTATATCTTATTTGTATAAATATGGTTTTTTAAGCTTAAAAAATGTTTTGCAGGGTGAAGCATTCAGCTGAACCAGATCTGAGATTGTGAATGATTTTGGCAGTTTGGGGTTATCCTTCATGAGGTTCTTTTTAAACCTTAAGTTAGAATTAGGATAAAACAAACTTGGATTGTGTTATATATGAAGTTTCTTGAGTATTAGTGTAGTTTTGAGTTGTTCCTCAGAGATATTATTTAGGATTTTTTTTGTTATCTGTTGGACATTTGGCTAAATTGTGGTGGAGAAGTAGAAGGGAAGATTACTGGTGATATGCTTACTTGGCTCTGTGATTTGGTTGAGCAAATGCAGTATCTTTATGTCCGGGTGGTGAAGGCGAAATATTTACCTGGGAAGGATCTTAATCCTTACGTTGAGGTTAGGCTGGGAAACTATAGTGGTACAACTCGTCATTTTGTGAAGAAAACGAATCCTGAATGGAAGCAGGTGTTTGCATTTCCAATGGATCAGACTCAGGTTTCCGTTCTTGAGGTGAACGTGAAAGATAAGGATGATTCTGTTGGTCGTGTTATGTTTGATTTGAATGAGATCCCTAAAAGGGTCCCCCCGGATAGTCCTTTTGTTCCGCTGTGGTATAGATTGGAGGACGGAAGTCGTAGCAAAGTTAACGGAGAGTTGATGATGACTGTTTGGATGGGTACTCGAGCTGATGAAGCCTTTGCAGAATCTTGGCATTCGGATGCAGCCACTGTCAGTGGTGCTGATGCTCTTGCGAATATAAGGTCTAAGGTTTACCTCTCACCAAAGCTGTGGTACCTTAGAGTTAATGTGATTGAGGCTCAGGACTTAATTTCCAGTGACAGAAGTAGGTTTCCAGAAGTTTACGTGAAGGCCATCCTCGGAAATCAGGAATTGATAACCAAAGTTTCCAGGAGCAAGACTATTAATCCCATGTGGAATGAGGATTTGATTTTTGTAGCAGCAGAACCATTTGAGGAGCCATTGATTTTGAGCGTGGAAGATAGAGTTGCACCAAACAAAGATGTAATACTTGGAAAATGTCTTATTCATTTGCAGTACATTGAGAGGAGGTTGGACCACAGACCTATGAACAGCAAGTGGTATAATCTTGAAAAGCATGTTATTGTTGAGGGAGAAAAGGAGAAGGAAACAAACTTTGCAAGCAGGATTCACATGAGCCTAGTTTTAGAAGGAGGCTACCATGTTCTTTATGAACCAACAAACTACAGTGGTGATATTAGACCAACTGCAAAACAGTTGAAGAAATCCAGCATTGGTGTCCTAGAATTGGGTATTCTGAATGCTCAGGGACTACCGCCGATGAAAACAAAGGATGGGAGGGTTTCGACAAATGCCTATTGTGTTGTCAAATATGGGCACAAGTGGGCCCGAACAAGGACAATTATAGATAGCCTTGCTCCCAGGTGGAACGAGCAATACACTTGGGAAGTATTTGATCCCTGCACTGTCATAACCATTGGTGTATTTGATAATTGTCATCTACATGGAGGAGATAAACCTGGAGGCCGGGCTAGGGACTCGAGGATTGGAAAGGTCAGGATCCGTCTTTCAGCTCTCGAGACAGATTGTGTCTACACAAATTCTTATCCGCTATTGGTCTTTGAATCTACTGGGGTAAAGAAGATGGGCGAAATTCACTTGGCAGTTAGGTTTACTTTCTCATCGTTAATGAATATGATGCATTTGTTCTCTCAGCCGCTGTTACCCAAGATGCACTATATTCATCCACTAATTGTTGAAGGTAGTTGGAATGACAGACAAACTAAGATGGACAAATTGAGGCGTCAGGCTAGTCAGATGGTCTCTATGTGGTTGAGTCGTGCTGAGCCGCCTTTGAGGAAAGAGATAGTGGAGTATATGTTAGATGTCAAGTCTGACATGTGGAGTATGAGGAAAATCAGAGCCAACTTTTTAAGAATTATGGATGTTTTTAGGTGGATTAATTGCTATTTGGAAATGGTTTGATCAAATTTGCAATTGGAAAAATCCCATTACGACTCTTGTGATCCATGTCTTGTATTTGATACTAGTTCTATATCCGGAGTGTATTCTGCCTACCATTTTCCTCTCGCTCTCCTTAATCGTAGTTTGGAACTATAGATATAGGCCTAGGCATCCTCCCTTCATGGACATTCGTCTTTCTTGTGCTGATGATGTTCATCCTGATGAACTGGACGAGGAGTTTGATACTTTCCCTACTTTACGTCCAACTGATATTGTTCGGATAAGGTATGACCGTTTGAAAAGTATTGCTGGAAGTATTCAGAACGTGGCTGGTGACATAGCTAATCAACTGGAGAGGCTGGACTCTTTGCTGTCATGGAGAGACCCTAGAGCGACCAAACTGTTTGTTATTTCCTGCTTGATTGCTGTCATTGTTCTCTATTTCATGGGTTTTCGAGTTGTGATTCTTGTCACTGGATTTTATGTGTTAAGACATCCATGGTTCCATCACAACCTACCATCTGCTCCACTCAATTTCTTCACAAGATTGCCTGCCAGAATAGACTCTATGCTATGACCTCTACTTGCTACTTATTATCCATTCTCGCCTTTAGTTGTCGTTATTTAGAAAAATAATGCATGCATTACCCTTGTCTATTACTACTACTTTGTTTGCTACTCTTTTCTAATCTATGTATAACTGTGTATTACTAATACCATGGATTTCTAAATATTCGCAATGCAATCGTTTTAATGCATGCATTAGCATGTTTAATCACTCAATTGCCCCTCAAAATCTTTTTTTTCTTTTACATCTTTTCCATCATAATAGTGAAACATATCTTTGTAAATTTTTAATGCATCAAACCAAAACAATGCATAAAAATAATCTATGTATAATTGATGCAAGCATTACTAATACATTTTATTTAACATTGTTCTTATACATGACTTTTGAAGTGTTAATTTAGGTAAACTATTAAAGTGCTTATAAGCACTTAATTTTAAGGTAAAATGTTAAAAAAATCACAAGTTATAATTTTTAACTTATGAGTCAAAAGTTAGTCTTTAAATTATACGAAGTTATAATTTATCTACCTATGAAACATCATATAAATTATACGAAAATTAACATATGGATAATTTGTTTCTCATACAGCTACCAGACAACCCGTTGCACCTTGTTTGGATGGTTGATATCAATTATATTGTACTGTATTGTTATTTTAAATTTTTATTTTTAAAAAAAAAAATTGGTAAGGGAAGGGGAAATGAGGAAGAATCACAATGTGGGGAATCAAAGTCTCACCAACAAGATGGGAGTTCAGGAGCTTTTTTGCTTATTCAAGCATCAACTATATATTCCACCTCATGTGCTTTGCCAATCAATTGTGTAGCACAATGTTGAATTTCGTCGAGATCATTGTGTCGCTCTTCTGCAACAACTTGTAGAAAAGGTTGCAAGTTCTCAAATTCCTTCTGAATTAATTGAAGTTTGTCCATGACAGAAGCTAGTGAATCTGAGTGGAGGATTTGGAACTTCTTCAGGTTGTTTAAAAGGCAATCAACATAGCCTAGTCCATGAATCCTAGGCAAATTTGATTGGAATGCCTTCCGAATGGTGAGGTAGATGTCTATGCTTAGACATTGAATGTTGCTTGACAAATCAAGAACTCGTGTGATGTTCACTCCTCCTGGTGCCATGTCTTCCTTCTACTCCTCATCTTCGTATAATGAGTATACCAGAAGTCCGACATCAATAACTGCAATCTCTATGTAACATCCGGCAATGTGAAATGACTACGAAGAGTTATAAAAATTGGAAATTTTCATTTTTGGAAAGAATTTTAAAAATCTGGAAATTTAGTTAAGTATGGGGAAAAAAAATGAGTTTTTTTTGTCAACTTCAAACAGTCATAACTCTTAGCTCAGAATGAGTTTGGCGAATTTTCAGTTATGTCTGGAAAGCTTTTGGAATGATCTTTCCAACGCCACCGAGTTTGCTCGATTCCGAGTTCGTATGAGTGAGTTATACCCTTTGGAAGTTGGGCAGTTGGCAGGGAAATTCGTCCGGAAATTTTAAGGGCATTTTGGTCTTTTCCCTAATTAATTCCTTTGGTTATATTGTTGTGTTAGACTGATTTTTAGATCTGTTTGTCCCATTTTAAAGAGTGAGAGTTAGGGCTTGGAAGAGAAGAAGAAGAGAAGAAGAGGAGAAATAGGAGATCACACAAGTTTCCGTCGTGGATATCGTCGGGGGTGATCCCTACTAGGTATGTGAGTTCATAGTGTTGGGTTGATCCTTTCCCCCACACGCCAAACTCGTTTTATTTCAAGAAAAGATTGGTTGTGTTGTTGTTGAAGTTGTTGGTTGTGTTGTTGATTGTGTTGTTGATGTTGTTGATTGTGTTGTTGAAGTTCTTGTTGATTTGGGACATGATTTGGTTGTGTTTTTGAGTTGAATCTCTTGTATGTGGAGGGATTTTTTATGATCTTTAGTGTTTGGGGTTGAAACCTTTTGAAGTTAGGGTGGTTTAGAGTTGGAGAAATGAAGGGGAAAAAGTCGGATTTTTGGGGGAAAAGGGCTGGGGCGTCGCGCCAGCCAGCGCGCCCCAAAAGGGGTTCTAAATTTTCCCCCTTGGGGCGGCGCGCCTGGCAGAATGCCCAGCAGGCCCCTCTGAAGTTTGAGGGCTGGCGCCCCGCACCTCTCATAGCTCCAAGAACGCCAATTTCCCCCATTCTTTTCACACTTTCTCATGCATGTTCCATGGTATTGTACCTATGTTTCATAGTTGTTTCCGACACTCCAAAGTACGCTTAAACGTTAAGAACCCATCCATAATATGTGATCAAACACCTTGAATTCATAATCCAATTCAAGGAGAGTTAGTTTACAAGTCAAGTGAAGTTAGAAATCAAGTGAAGTTAAGAGTTAAGCAAGTCAAGCAATTTTTTTAAAGTTGTTCAAGAGTCTTTAGTGAACGTTTTAACTTCATTTTTTTTAGACTCAAGTTTCAAGTCAAGTAAAAGGGTATAGAGTTTCAAGTCAAGAAAAAGGGTATAAAGTTTCAAGCCAAGTGAAGAGTCTGAAGTTTCAAGTTAAGTCAAGAGCATAAAGTCGAGTCCATTTCTCCAAAGTTATTAGGGAACTATGTATTTCCCAAAGAAGTTTTTAAATGTTTTTACATTTAAGTTATTAAGGAACTATGATTCCAAAAGAGCCTTTGGGTAAGTTTTCAAGAAAAAGGGAACATCGATTCCAAGTGAGCTTTTGGGCTAGATTTTGAGCAATTATCTCAAACTAAAGAAAGATGTGTTTTAAACACTTATGAGCTAAAGTATATTTTTGGGAGTAGTCTTGAGCACCGAGTTGGGGACACGAGTTCATATTAACTCAACTCTCCATAAGAACCATG
>NW_006239038.1:1161792-1174226 GCF_000226075.1 Solanum tuberosum
CAGTCAGTCAGTTAGTTTTGAGTCTCTCATCTTTGTATATATATATAATATTCTATTTTGAGACTCAAGTTGCCTTTTTGGCCAGATTTTGTCAGTTGGTTGTTTTATAACCTTTCACTGCATTGAGTTGTGCTGTTGAGTTAAGTTTCCGCTGAGTTAAGAAAGTCAGGCCAAGGGTTCGCTTGGGGCCAGCAATGGTCTCCGAGTGCCGGTCCCGCCCAGGGTATAGGCTCGGGGCGTGACACTCTATATCTCGAAGAAGGAATTCAAGATCTTTTATTGGCACACGGAAGATATTGGCTCTCAAAAGGTTGAGCATCTTTTGAAGGATTTCCAAGTGATCCTTCAAAGCAACTCTGTGACTATAGTTACTATTAGTTGGTACCTCCACCAAATTGTGTAGGATGGTCTCCAAAAATCCCCCTTCGCTGTCAACTGCATCCTCATTTCGGATGTTGGGGATACCATCCTGATTGTATTGTCGACTTTAAAGATAGCAAGACATCAACATAGATCTTGCGGATGCATGATTGAATCGGCTTAATCCTCATTCGCAAGAAATCAGAAAGCATAACATTCATTTGCTCTAGAGCCAAGTCTGGTAAATACAACCAGATAAGCGTTGATATGTGGCCGGACACAGCTAAAACATGAGTGAGGAAATTAACATGATGTTGGCTCTGAGGCTCTATGAACCTCTCTGCAACAAACCAGACAAAATTTAGCAGCAAATTCAATTCCTTTGAAACATCTTCTATATGTTCCACTAAAGCATTCTTTTTGCGGCTACTTTTATAAGAATTAGAGGCGATTTCAGTTGCCACTAATACTTACTTTTTGCGGCAAAATTTATAGCAATTAGCGGTAGTTTTAGTTGCCACTAATACTAACTTTTAGCGGCCACTTTTATTTGATTTAGTGGCGGTTTCAGTTGCCACTAAAACAGCCTTTTTGCGACGACTTTTAAAAGAATTTGTGTCGGTTTTAGTTGCCACTAATACTTACTTTTTGCAGCGACTTTTATAGGAATTAGCGGCGGATTTAGTTGCCACTAAAACAATCTTTTTGCAGAAACTTTTATAAGAATTAATGGTGGTTTTAGTTGCCACTAATATCTACTCTTTGCGGCGACTTCTATCGAAATTAGTGGCAGTTTTAGTTGCCATTAATACATACTTTTTGCGGCGACTTTTATAGAAATTAGTGGCAGTTTTAGTTGCCACTAATACTAACTATTTGCGACGACTTTTAAAAGAATTTGTGGCGGTTTTAGTTTCCACTAATATCTACTCTTTGCGGCAACTTCTATCGGAATTAGTGGCAGTTTTAGTTGCCATTAATACATACTTTTTGCGGCGACTTTTATAGAAATTAGTGGTAGTTTTAGTTGCCACTAATACTAACTTTTTGCGACGACTTTTAAAAGAATTTGTGGCGGTTTTAGTTTCCACTAATACTTACTCTTATGGCATCTTTTAAGGAATTAGTGGCAGTTTTAGTTACCACTAATACTTACTTTTTGCGGCGACTTTTTTAGGAATTAGTGGCGGTTTTAGTTGCCACTAATACTTACATTTTGCGGCAACTTTTATGGGAATTAGTGGCGGTTATAGTTGTCACTAAAACCTTTTTTTTGCGGCTACTTTTATAGGAATTAGCGGCGGATTTAGTTGCCACTGATACTTACTTATGCTTTCTCACACATTACATTGAATATGTTATTGTATAAACTACAACTCTTTCTCATACATCATTTATTTCCACCCCAATGTATGTGGACCCTTACATGACTTGTATAAATTTATTTAATTGAATAAATTTCAATAATTTAATTTATTATTAATTAATCATTCTTCCTTTTAAATTGTACTAGCTACGGTTTCATATTCTAGTAGGTAAAGTATAGATCATTTTTGGATCATGATATCAATCCATATATACCTCATTAGTGTTGAAGTGTAGATGTCGTTGGTACAATCTAAACCAACCACATGAAAAAGTATCGACTCTCTTTATTATCTATATATTTTGACCAATAGTGACAATAGTCAATTATCCAAGTTTTACGACGGTAACAAAGTACAAATTGATACTTTTCAATGATAACATTTGCTTTTTTAGGGTATAAAAAGAAGGATTCATGAACTCTTCCATCTTATTCTATTTTAAAATAGTTAAACATCTCTTTTAATTATGTCTCAAGTATCTCAAACATCTAATGCAAAAAAGTCTTATATTTGTCGTTGTGTTAGTTTAGCTATGTTGAGGATGTCACACACCGATACGAACCCAGATCGACAATTCTTTAACTGTGCAATTGGGACATGCTTTTTTTTAAAGTTTTTGAAAATGATTCATCAACGAGCAGTCCATCAAAATTGAGTCCGGGACTCGAGACATCAAATTTTCAAGGTGTTACCAAATTTCAAATATTAGAAAGGTTTCGAAACTCCAAGAAAATAGGGATTTGCTATTGACTTTATTCAAAGAACCGAAGAGCAGATTGATCACTTTAAAGGATTGCTAAAAGATACTGAAATAGATAGGGATCAACTAAAACAAAGGTTGATATTGGCTGAAGAAAAAGAGAAAAGCCTAAAATTAATATTGTATGGTTTGTTGTTAGTGGTTGCTTTTTGAAAATGTGTAACAGGGATGCAGTAGTACAATCTTATATCTTTTACTCATGTAGTAGTACAGTCTATTAATAAAATGAAGTTTTCTCGTATGGTAAGATAATGCATTATATATACAATTTAAAGTCGATAACTGGCAACAATATCTATCAAAACAAAATAACATTTACATGATCCAATTGCCTAAAATATCACTTCAAAAATCAACTACTTCAACAACCAATTGTCTTAAAAGGCACTTCAAAAATCAACTATCTCAAAAACCAATTGTCTTAATACTCAACCACCAAAAACTAATTATCTCAAAAATCAACTGTCTTAATCATCAACCACCTTAAGCCAACCATTTCAAAAATCAATTGTCTTAAAATCCACTTCAAAAACAGATTGTCTTAAAAAATGAATATCACAAATACCTTACTCATCATCATTGAGCTCCATAACAATACCCATCACGTCTACTGAAATTTCATCACTGCCTTATTTTCCTGCTTCTGCCAAGCCTTCTTCTACATTCTCTTCCTGCTTCTCCTCTTCTTTTTCTTCTCTTCGATCTCCTCCTCTTTGTTTTCTTCTTGTTTCTTCTCTTCCTGCTTCTCTTCTTTTTCTTCTCTGGTCTCTTTTTTTTCTTCTTCTTTTTCTTTCATCTTCTCCTCTTCTTGTTCATTAACTTCTTCTGCAAAGTTTCCATCAACTGCAACAAGATCTCCATCGACTATTTTTAATGGAAGGATTTCATCAATATCAATTGAAGCACCATCTTCATCGACTGTTGGTGTTGTATAGTCTCCATCAATAGCTGCAAGATCAGTGGCTTAACATTCTTACAAATACATTATTTTACATAAATAGTATATAAATTTGTTTACCTTTATTTTTCTTGTTCTTTTGAGTTCTCCTCAATTTCTCATCACGAATAAAAGCAACAACTTCCATCATTGATTGTTCAAGGGATGCAACACGCTCACACAAATTATCACCTTTGTTTTTCTGTCCACTCAAAACAGAATTTTCACAAGGTTGGTTGGAATTGTTCTCACCTAATAATTCATCCTCCTCATTCTCTATTTTTGAAGTGAGGACAGTGACACCTTTCAAATTGGCCTTTAAGGCATCAATGTTTGTGTCATTCACTTCGTCTGTATATGACTTTAATGTTGTCATGTAATTTTATTTTGTCTCACAGACAGTAGGTGTGAGGTATGGGTGCACAATCTACAAAAAAAATATATAAATAGTACACGATATTCACTAATTTATAAATATTGCTAGATAATAATAAATAAATTTATACCTTTGTACTTCTCCCTTAGTGCTTAAATGGATCACCTTAGATAATATTATCGCTCTTTGTCGAGTGTCATCTATGTAAACGGGGAATGGGCAGAGGAGAATCCAAGGACTTCTTGGCATACTTATCAAGATGAGAAAAAGCCTCATCTATCCAAACCTGAAATTAATAAAATAGCAATTAAATAAACAGAGACTATGAAATACTATATAAATATATAAGAGTTTATTATAAATCAAGTACATAATTGATAATAAGTACCAGAAATGCCCAGGGGAAGCCATACATAGCATATGATGCATTCACTCTTTCATTGTATACTTCACTCTGCTTCTTCAAATTAATTTTGTTCTTCAAATACATCACTGTTAGATCAAAACACTCTTTCCCCCACGAATAACTCTTGAAGAAATCTAAATCATCCACCTCTTAATGTGATTTGAATCCACAATCTTAGATCGATCATGGGCAAGCAACATCGAGTAGACGAACCAAAGTAAAGAGCACTTCAACTTCTGCTCCTTATTCAGTCTGACACCCTTAATCAAACTCATCAACTTTGTAGCAGTGATATTTTTATTCTTGGTCATTTTATAATAAAATTTCTCACTTTTTTGAAGTAATTTTGTCATTTTTGCATCACGGGGGTATGCTGAGCAATTAACCCCTGTAATCAATACAAATTCTCTTAAGCCAAAACAAGCAGTCTTATCATTCACACAGAACCACATCTCATGCAATTTTATTTTTTATCATTTTTCACACGTCGCGGCAATATATAATGGACCATCTGTCCATTGAACTTGAAATATTCTGGAATATGCCTCAAGTGTCCAAAACAAGTACCTTTAAAGTCATTATAATTTTTTTCTTGAACTAAAAGTTTTCTAAAATCACGATAAAGAGCCATTTGCTCTCACCGAAATTTTCGCTGGAAACGATCCTAACTCATCCATCCATGTCGTTAGATTATAGGACTTACCAGAGATGTCTCTTGCACAAATTAGCAAGGACAGGGATTATCATCCTCATCTCCAGTATCTCAGATATCTCTACTACGCTCCTCATCTCCACTGCTAGTTTTTTCTACACTAGATTCAATATCATCACTAGCCTGGGCACTACTGTCCTCATAGTTGTGAATCTCAGCCATTGTATCAGAATCTGAGTTAGACTTAGGTTCTTCAACTACAATTTTTTTCTTTTTTGAAGATTTGAAAACTTCTTCAGCCTTTCTTTTCTTATTTTTAGAAGTCTTAGGAACAGATCGTTTAACGATGTCGCCTCTAGTTTTAGCCATACTGTACTATATAGAAAAACATAATTTTCATATCAAAATATTGACCACTTGTTTATTAACACAAACAGAATAATGCTAAAAAAATATGCAAAAGAAGTACGAGTTCCAACAAAACTCAACAATGACATTGAAATAAACACCATTAAAGTCGACCAAAATACAGTAAAAACTTTCAAATCGATAGGCCATATAAACATAAAAAATCAAAAAAATTGATAAGTATAAAAAATAAAAAATTTCTATGCATTATCCAAAGCAAAACGCCAGTATTGATTCCGAATAAAAAACATGAACTAAAACGGGTGAGATTTTCAAAACTTTAAGCAAACATCTAAACTTCGCTACACTATCGCAATAAAAAAATCAAATAGGCTAAAAGTAATTGAAAACACGATTAAACTTACTTCAGACAAAGAATATTGACAAAGATCCAACTGAACTTGAGAAGAAGATTGAAAAAGATTCAACTAAACTCGGGAAGAAAATTGATGAAAAATTGACAAACTTCACTTTGTTTTTCAGGAGCGATTATAGGATCTCTTTTTTCTTTATGTTTTCAATAATGGAAGATGGAAGACTTGTGTTGGAGAATGATCAGCTTTTTGAAGGTTGATGATTTCGGTAAAGCAGGTTTATGGAAGACGAAGAGTTCTCTGAGAACGTGTTCTGAGGTTTTCTAGAAAAATGTTTACCCTATTTTATTAAATATGTTTTATATTCCTTGGGATTGTAATATAATTATTTGGAGGAATGAATTTATTTAATGTTGAAGTGTTGATATGAAAATGATATTTTTATATACTTGTTTTTTAATCCCCAAATTCTTAAAGTGATGAAAAGGCCCTGACTTCACAACTCAACCCCACTTTTTCACTTTTTCTAATCTTAACCCTAAAAATTAAATAAAAAAATTAAGTGACTATTGTTCAAATTAAGTTTTGGAGGTGTCCCCCATATATATATACATACATACACACACTCTAGTGAAGATTCATCAAATGGAATGCAATCATAACTTTTAAAAAATTATTTTAAAGAAAAACTTTTATATAAATTTTATGTGGATGAAATTGATCAAGTGATTTTGATTGAAGATAAAGTTACATGCATTTATAAAATAAAATCAATCAAGATTCATCTGATTCTCAAAATTTTAATAATTATAAATATTTAATTTTTTTATTGGTTTGATATATTATCTTGGTTTCAAGATTATCTAGTGATATGAAGCAAACAAAACAATTTTGTCTTGTTTCCACAGTGTTATCAGAGAACGCGGCATCTCGTAAATGTGTCCACCATACCCAAAATTTCATTACGTGTATCTACACCAATATTCTAATAAATATTAACTTTATTAGTCGTATGAGTGATTGAGTTGATGCAACAAGTGATGGTATCTCGTAAATGAAGGTAAAAGATTGATTCTCTTTGTCAATGTCTTCATAGTTAAATTCGTCATATCAAATTTGTCTAATGCAGAGTCGCTCAAGTAGAATTTCGAGAGGATGAAATATATGCATACTCTAATAAAGTAGAAAAATACACAGATATTATAATATATTTTTTCAGTTCACTTTTAGTTATTTATTATTTTAAGAAAAATTATCATTTTATATATACTTGTTACTTTTAATATATCAAAAAAATATATAATGATATTTTCTCGTATTTTTCTCTTAGCATTAATTATTTGATTTTCAAATCTTGTTTCAAGACCTAACTCTAAATATCATATAATATGAGTACTATTATAACAAAATACTCATATCAATCATTATTTTTTAGAGGCGTATAAAGTCTAAAGTTGACAAGTAAAAATAAACGAAAGAAAATTCTTAAAATCATAATTTTCAAAAAAAAAATATAAACAAATGTTATTGTACATATTTTAAATCATAATTTCAAAAAAAATAATTACAAGATATTTAAATAGTAAATTTTGTGTCAAGTTAAACTATGTCGAGACAGTGGCATAGCTACATGGTTATCAAGGTGTTCAATGTGTACCATTCTTCGAAAAAAATATCATATATACAAATTAAATGATATATGAAATGATTAAATAACATATTTTGGACATTCTTAACACAACAAACTTGTAGCGTAGTGGTTTCAAATGTTTGGAATGAGGTAGTGCTCACATATTTGAATCTTACTGGTTCTACTTTTTGAAAAAAAATAATTTGTTGTGCTATTTCAGAACACTCTTTGTAAAATTTATGATTCCGCCACTGCAATCGAGATCTCCACCACCATTGTAAAACCCTATATAAATCCTTCCGCTCTTCACTTCATCTCCCAAAAACAATTCCATCAAATTCCAAATCTCCAAAAAAATATGACAAAATCCACAAAAACAATTTCCCTTCTCATCATCCTCTTCATAATAACAACATTTTCTTCAACTCCATCAAAAATTCTTGGAAGAAAAGTTGGAGGAAGAACTCCAATCAAGGATGTGAAAACAAACAAAAAAATTCAAGAATTAGGAAAGTATTGTGTGGAAGAGTACAACCATAGTTTAAGGAAGTACAATCAGATAATGCAGAAGGACAATATTGAGTTGTTGAATTTTGTTGAGGTTTTAGAGGCAGAAACACAAGTTGTTTCTGGGATAAAATATTACCTTAAAATCTCAACATTTACCTTGGGAATTGTGAAAGTATATGATGCTGAATTAGTGATAAAATCTTGGGAGAAAAAAAAGGAATTGATTCACTTTTCACCTTTTAACTATGCTATTAATTAGGAATGTAATAGTAATTAATAATGTTTTGTAAACTTACTATGGTTTTAACTTTTAATTAATCTAATTACAATCTTGTTTTGTTTGTTTTTCTTTAATTCGTGTTACTTTTTATTGTCGTAAGTACTTTTTCATCTTTTATCTGAATTTTTGTTAAATCGGTTCGAAGAAAAAGAACATATCTAATGAATTTGATTGCAATGTTATAAGATATAACCTTAAAGGAATAAATACACGCAAGGTAAACGATAGAATCTCATATATAATCTCTGGTCGATAGGTTTTGGATTCAAATTTTGTGTATAAAATCATTTTAAGCTAGATAGTAATTTAACCTTTAACGTGATACTTTTTACATAAATTTAAATTTAGTCAACTTTAATATAGATATCGAATATAAATATTATCGATAAAATATATAAAATTAGAAGCAGAAACAAGAAAAATCTTATTTTAATCTCTAGATCACTCTTTATTAAGAAAATCAAATAACATACTCATGAAGAATACAAATAACACACTATTACAAACTTAGGAGTTTTAGTACTCATTACATATATTTATTCATAATAAAAAAAGAAATGAGACCATAAAACTAATAGTAATTAATTTTATTATATGATATTAAAATTAAATTCTTTGATAACATCTTTTTGTAATATCATAATGATTATGAGCTGTTCGACATTGTCTACACTCTGAACCTTTGTAATTGCAATTTGCATCTGATGAACAAAGAGTGTAACATCCTTTTTTATTGCCAAGATTTGGTAGTACAATCTGCTCAATTTCTTGTACTTCTAAAGGTATGTCTCGTAAAGCCATCACTTGTATATTCGAGGACCAAAATGAATCGACTGCATAATATAACATAATATAACATGAAATCAGTCAAAATTAATGTAAGTAGAGAGAAATGATTATAGATAAATAGCATCTAAATATAATTGATAACTATATAATATCTTTATAATCTATATATATTATGTGAATAATCGTTCATAGTTAGTATATAATCTAGGAATAATATCAATTATAAAACATAAACAATGAGTTCATAGTTAGTATATAATCTAGGAATAATATCAATTATAAAACATAAACAATGAGTTCATAGTTAGTATATAATCTAGGAATAATATCAATTATAAAACATAAACAATGAGTTCATAGTTAGTATATAATCTAGGAATAATATCAATTATAAAACATAAACAATGAGTTCATAGTTAGTATATAATCTAGGAATAATATCAATTATAAAACATAAACAATGAGTTCATAGTTAGTATATAATCTAGGAATAATATCAATTATAAAACATAAACAATGAATCTAATAAGTTATAATTTTTATCAAAGTAAACGTATTAAAGAGACTAATATTTTATTTGACCAAATTACAGATAAGCGATAAGCTAAAGATATTTATTTTATAAGAAATACAACTTTTTTGAAAATTTGATCAAAATATAAATTATGTTTTAAAATTAACAAAAATATTTATCTAATCAATTAGTTGAACACATCTTATCGTTCACTGAGAATATATTCTAACAAAAAAATACTTTTGAAAAAAATTAAATTTTAAAAATTTGA
Organism: Solanum tuberosum; assembly: GCF_000226075.1. Classification (NCBI taxonomy): domain Eukaryota; kingdom Viridiplantae; phylum Streptophyta; class Magnoliopsida; order Solanales; family Solanaceae; genus Solanum; species Solanum tuberosum. The sequence goes on from NW_006239038.1 coordinate 1,171,367, forward strand.
TCAAACAGACGAATATTGAAAATCACTTACCAGCCAATGTCACAAGGAGAACACAAAAAAAGAAAGAGAACTTGTTAGCCATATATATAGAGTTTGAAGAGCTAAATTGTGTTGAGTTCATTTTCTTACTTGATAAAAGGTCATATATATAGCTTTTATTTATAATTTTTTAATTTAAAAAATATATATATATAAAAAATTATTCATTGCTAGTGTCCCATGTGCATTCTGTCTCTGGCTGCTATTATATAAAGCATTCAAAAAAGGACTCAGTTTTATTATTATTCAGATAAGAATTAATGTTTGTTACAAAATTATAGCACATTATTTTTGTATCAAGTAATAACTAATTACAAAAATAGGCATCTCTTCATCGACATATTTATTCATGTTAAGAACATTTTTAAAATTTTAAACTTTTTTGTTGTGTGTCTATTTTTTATCGATGATATTTTTTTAAATTTCAATATTTATGCTTTAAAGACGCTTTATAAATGTACTTTTCCATTAATCAATATGAAAGTTGTATTTGTTAGGAGCACTCTATTCCTAATATGAAGTTTTTCAACATAAATATAAATTTAATCAAATTTTAATATAAATATTGAACTTAAACAAAATTTAAAAAAAAATAAAAAAAAAATCCGCCCATAGTATAGCACAAGTTGTATCATGTATGTCACTTCCGTAAATAAAGTTTAAAAAAATATTTATGGGCCGCCTTTTCTGATCCATAAAAATACATTATTATATAACATTTTATTCGCCCTTTTGACACTATTTTCTTATCTATTTATTTTAATAAAAAATAATGCATAAATATATTTCCATAATAAAAATTAATTATGACAAATTTAATTATATAGTTTTAAAATCATGAATTTCAAAAAAAATTAATATCTCACATCTAATATATTTTTATTTAAACTCTAGTTACTATATAAAACTGAAGATCGTTCAAAGTTATAATCTTATAATATTCTTGAACCAATAAAATTCGAATTCATAACTTACATATTAGCATATTTTTGTGAAAAATCGTATTCCATAGAAGGAATATCTCTCATTATCATTAAGTCACTATAATTAATTACTTTGACTATCCTTCCATCTTTAATTAATCTTTATATTTTCATATTCCATCTAGCACACGTAGTTCTCTATTGCATATTATCATATTAATTAATTAACCAAAAATCTCTATAGTGATTAATTAAGTATACATGTGAGTTCTTCTTTACTAATTAAGAGGTTGACAAGGCTACATAAACCTACTAATGAGACTTCATCAGAGTAGTTGGTTGTTAAGTAGTTAAAAGGTGGTTAGAATGATTAAGGGTAATATAGTCTTTTCTATTAAAAGTTGCTATAACTAATTCTTCCAATAGTTAGTTACATAAACAACTATAAATACATGTTCATGCTATTGTACAAGTTAGCCTTTGAGCTCATAAATGGAATTCTTCTCTCTTCTCTTCTAGTAGCTTCTGTAAATCGTGTTTGTGTTCATGGTATCAGAGCCATACACAGTGACGAGCTGTGATAGGCATTTTCGGTTGAAGAATCAGAGAGTTGCTTTATCAATTCACAGATTCATCAGATTCTCAGTTGATCTGCAGATTGGAGTTCACATCTGGTATTAACTGAGTTTGATTCTTATTCCGCAACAAGTTTGATTACTATGTCTCCAGATCGGGTAGCTAAAGAACTAAATCAAGGTATCAATAATGGAGAAGTTGTTGGTTCTGGTTCCTTCGCTTTGCTTTTTAGTTCAGTCTCATCATCTCAAGGTATTGATTACAATCATCCTCTGTTTCTTAGTCCTACTGATGTGAGTGGTGTTAGTCTTATCTCTTTTCAATTACTTGGAATTGAGAATTATACATTGTGGAATCGATCTATTACACTAGCTCTATTGGGAAGAAATAAGATAGGATTGGTGGATGGATCCTGTAGGAAGGAAGTTTATGGTGAAGAACTGTGGGGGCAATGGGAGAGGGTAAATGCCATTGTATTTTCTTGGTTAATGAACTTAGTCTCTAAGAGTCTTCTTAGTGGTGTTGCTTTTGCTTCGAGTGCTTTGCAAGTTTGGAATGACTTGAAAGAGAGGTTTGATAGAGTAGATGGCTCTAGAACATATAGTCTTCACAAAGACATTGTAACATTGCAACAAGGTACTAATTCAGTTTCTGAGTATTATACAAGACTTAAAACTTTATGGGATGAGTCTGAACTTTTAGTGCCTGCACCTTTATGCAACTGTGATAAATCGAAAGGATTTGTGGCTCACATGAATAGGCAGAAGTTGTATCAGCTTTTGATGGGGTTAAATGAGTCCTTTCAACAGGCCAGAAGTCAGATTCTGATGCTAAATCCTTTACCTACTATTAATCATGCTTATGCTATGATAGTAGGAGATGAAAGCCAAAAAGCAGTGATGTCTCACAGTAATAGCATGGGAATGAACACAGTTAGTGCTGACTTTGTGGCTATGTATTCTAAATCTGCATCTACCTCAGGTGTAAATCAGAGATTCAAGAGGAACTCAGTCTTGATTTGTGACTTTTGTAAGTGTAAAGGTCATAGCAAGGAGTTTTGCTACAAAATCGTAGGGTATCCACCTGACTTCAAGTCAAAAAGGAAGCCACAAGGTACTGCATCAGATGGCACTCCTGATCAAGTTCACTTCTCCTATAGTATGAATACTAATGTGCAGGTACCAGGATAGGGAAGAAAAGTTGATAGCCCTCAGAGTGATCATGGTGTATCAGGTCCTTCCAATTCTTCTAAGTTTCTGAGTCAAGCTGAACTGGATGTGAAGCAGTTGTTGAAGGGTTGCACTTTCACAAAGGATCAATAT
>NW_006239038.1:1177619-1178346 GCF_000226075.1 Solanum tuberosum
GATCAGAAGGTCCACTAGAACTAAGCAGTCTCCTGCTTGGCTGACTGATTTTGTTACCCCAAAGGCAGTGAAGTATCCTATGGGAAATTATGTGAGCTATAACCATCTCTCATCCTCTTATCAGTGTTATATTGCTGCTTCTTCCTCACTGAAGGAACCTAGTACATATTCTGAAGCTGTGTCAGATCAAAGGTGGATAGATGCTATGCAGTTGGAAATTCAGGCATTAGAAAGCAACAATACCTGGGTGGTTACTGATCTTCCTCACGGAAAGAAACCTATAGGTTGCAGATGGGTATATAAGATTAAGTATAAGGCTACTGGTGAAGTCGAGAGGTTCAAGGCAAGGTTGGTGGCTAAAGGCTACAGTCAACAAGAAGGCGTAGATTACAAGGAGACTTTCTCACTTGTGGTTAAGATGGTCACAGTGAGATCTATAGTCTCTTTTGCAGCATCTCGACAATGGCATATTCATCAGATGGATGTCTTTAATGCTTTTCTTCAAGGTGATTTAGAGGATGAAATTTATATGCAGCTCCCTCAAGGTTTTGTCAGTCAAGGGGAGAAGGTTTGTAGACTGACTAAGTCCCTATATGGTCTCAAACAAGCACCAAGACAATGGAATCACAAGCTGACTGAAGCTCTTATTTCTCTCAAATTCAGACAGAGTCAGTATGACTATTCTTTGTTTATTCGAGATTCAGAGGCTGGTATAGTCATTGTACTT
>NW_006239038.1:1178939-1187694 GCF_000226075.1 Solanum tuberosum
GTTACTTGGGATGTTAAAGGAAGTAGGAGTTGAAGTGCAGTTCCCAATACAAGTATACAGTGACAGTAAAGCAGCAATACAAATAGCTGCAAATCCAGTCTATCATGAGAGGACAAAGCATATAGAAATAGATTGTCACTTCATAAGGGAAAGGATACAACAAGGTTCAATCAAAGTGAATTATATACCAACACAAGAACAACCAGCAGATATTTTGACAAAGGGGCTGTCCAGAAGTCAACATGAGTATTTGTTATCCAAGCTAGGAGTGTTGAACATTTTTGCCCCTCCTAGCTTGAAGGGGAGTAATGAGACTTCATCAGAGTAGTTGGTTGTTAAGTAGTTAAAAGGTGGTTAGAATGATTAAGGGTAGTATAGTCTTTTCTATTAAAAGTTGTTATAACTAATTCTTCCAATAGTTAGTTACATAAACAACTATAAATACATGTTCATGCTATTGTACAAGTTAGCCTTTGAGCTCATAAATGGAATTCTTCTCTCTTCTCTTCTAGTAGCTTCTGTAAATCGTGTTTGTGTTCACCTACATCATATTTAGATCTTGATTATGGGACTAAGAGTTATCTCGATATAATAAAATTTGAAATTAAATTTATTCAGTATTTGATAATGGATATTAGTTAAAATTAGGATAAAATTTACATCAAAGTCATGAGATCATTGATCTATCTTAGTCATAAAGGGAAGAGATCACATTACACGAAAATAAGAAGTAAGCTCGCATTTCTTTTTAATCATTCTAATAGACTAGAGGTACAAAGAAAACACACAAAACACACTCACATTTCTTATCAAACAAAAAAAAATTTATAATAAAAGCGCTCCTAATCCAACCCATCCTTCGAAAAACCCGTCAACGTGGAGTCAAACATCTCTTAAATTTTGACTTATAACTTGATTTTCGACAATACCCACAGCCTTGCAATTTTCTGCAATCAAAATTAATTCCACATTGATCAAAACATTTGTGAGCATAGCTCAATTTTGGTAGTACAATCTGCTTAATCACTTGTACTTCTAATGATAGGTCTCGTAAAGCCATCACTTTAATGTTCCATGACCAAAATGAATTAACTGCATCATAATAACAACAAATATTAGTAGAGATACAAAATTAAGTTCAATCGTAATAACTTTTTCGTTACAAAAAATAGTTCATCGAGACTTTTTTTGTCACATAATAAAAAAGAACTAATAAGTTTAATTATATATACTTAAGTGACAATCTATAAGAAAATCAACCAAACTTACTAGAATACAAAGAATTAGCGATAGACAAATTCCGTAGCTAAATTACAAAAATCTCATACTAATTTTATTTAGCTATGGATTAGGTCAATAAATTTTATAACTATTGATGTGTTTTTCTAGAAGTCATGATGAAGTTATTACTTACCAATGAGTGTCACAAGTAGAAAACAAAAAAAGAAAGAAAGCTTGTGAGATAGGAACTTGTTGTTGGCCATTTTAACACTATTTGGTTGTGAGGAAGAAGAGAACTAACTGTGTGAGTGAATTTTCTTGATTTATGAAATGTCACACACATATAATAGTATATATAGACCTTTGAAATTGTTTAAATATAGAACACATTATTTGATGTAACTGATAAAGTAGTTGTTGTCATGTGATCTGAAAATCGCGTTATTTGAATTGTAAAATCAGTCACTTATGAAAAATATAAAGTTAGACTCTTATGATCTCAACTCTTTTATGAATTTTGCACATAGCGAGAACTTAATACACCAAGCAGTCTTGTATATAGTATTATTTATTGGGGATAAGGGTTTGAAAAATATTCCAATTTTGGTCGAATTTGCTGTTGCGATACTAAACTTTCATGAGGACCTATTACCTCCCTAGACTATTTAATACTGTATTTTAAACATATATATTTGCCCACGTGGACATAAAAAATAATGCAAAATTATAAATAATAATGTGTCCACATGGGCACATATACCTTTAAAATACACTATTAAATAGTTCAGGGGGTAAAAAATACGGTATTAAATAATTTAGGGAGATAATATGTCCTCATGAAAGTTTAGTATTGCAACAGCAAATCTGACCAAAGTTGAGATATTTTTCAGATTCTTATCCCTATTTCCTATTTATTGCTAGTGTTCCATATATGTTGCTTTCTCTCTCTTGGCGGCTAATATGTAAAAGCATACAAGAATATGATGACTTACTTTATTAAAGAAATCACTAGTAATTGTTCAAGTGAAGGGCCACATCCCACAAAAGAAAAAAATTCATCGATATGTGACTACCTGTTTACTGAGAATATCATCGATAATATGTTATCGTTTATTCACTTGTGTGTTAGCTCATAAATATTATGATGAAATGACTGCTGGATGATTTTTTTTGTAAAATCTTTACGAAATCTTCCGTAGAGAGTTGGGGGAGCAATACATGAAGCTCATCATTTTTTGCACGTATTTTGGGCATTTAGAATCCAATTTTACAAAAATTAGGTAATTTTTTCATTTTTCGTGTATGTTAGGCAATGAATATTTTGGTGATATAGCTTCCAAATGATTTTTTTTGCAAAACCTTTACGAAACCCACCCTCTGTAGGAAATTGGGGGAGTACGTAGTACGTGAAGTCTCATCATGTTTTGCACATCTTTTGGGCATTTATGAGCCATTTTATAGAAATTAAGTGATTTTGTAAGTTTTTTGTGTGTGTTAGTCCATGAATATTTCGGTAATATGGCTTCCATACGATCTTTTGTAGAACCTTTATGGAACCCTCCGTAGGTAGTTGGGAGCCGGATGTGAAGCCTCACCATTTTTGCATGTATTTTGGACATTTATGAGCCACTCTATAGAAATTAGGTGATTTTCTAAGTTTTTCGTGTGTTAGTCCATAAATATTTTGGTAATATGACTTTCGAACAATTTTTTTGCAAAACAGAATTCTGAATTCTCAATGCTAATAACATGACCATCCGTAAATGACAACGTTTGTCTGAAAATTTTATAGTTGCTAGATGATTATGTTACATGATATTAGGTAGACGAAGGTTGAAAAAGTATATGGGAGAAGTGAATACCGAGAACAAGACATAACTTTAGATTATCGAGATCATGACCTTGAATAGAAAATTCTAAAGGACACAGATTAAGATATATAGAGAGTTAGTTAGATAGTTGAGAGTTGTCTCACTTAATCTTTTTATACTTGGAGTCATAGTATTACTCTATAATTAAACATCAATAGAAACAATATCACGATACATTAAATATCAAAATTTAGATTAGCAACGAGTAAATTCAATAACAAATCAACGACATTAGTACAATATATAACAAAATGTCATTATTGTTACAAGTAATATAAAGCTTAGAAGGAGCAGGTAAAACGTAAAAAAGACAAATTTTATAATTAAACACCAATACATTAGCAACGAGTTATTCAACAACATATCAACCACACTATAGTATGAAACTCAACTCGATCAAAAGAAAGTAAAAAGACATAATTAAGTACATAAAGATATATGATAGCAAGTTGTTGGTGCCTCTTCCATGAACTAGAGGAAGTTCGTTCGTAGTTAATTCCAGTATTTTTTTATATCGTCGTCGGATTATTATTTCCATCGGTTGCATGACCATGTGCGGGATTTTTTAGTCCTCATTCGACATTGTGTACAAAGTGAACGTTTAAAAATTTGGCAATATTCATGAGATGTACAAGATTTGCCACATGCAGATACAAAAGGCTTTATAATTTGCTCAATCACTTGTATTTCTTCTTCAAAATGTATGTTTCTCAAAGCCATCACTTGATGAGAGTTTGAGGACCAAAATGATGAACTAACTACAAAACATGATTAATCAAATTAATAGTAATATATAATTAGAGATACATACTTATATTTTACAAGGGGACTAAATAAAGAAATATGAAACTACTAGCTAATTATCAGCCAATGACAACATAGTCAATGTAATTTCATAAGTGAGATTTGAGAAGAATAAAATGTATGCAGACTTTATCCTATCTTTTTGAGGTAAAGAGGATGTTCTGATAGACCCTCAACTCAAAAAAAATAATGAAATCAAAGCAGGATTGAAAAGAAAATAATGATAACAGAATAACAATGAACAAAGTAAAAGAAGTAAGTATTACAAATTGAAGACTAAAGGTGTATTTGGTATGGAGGAAAATGTTCTCCATAAAAATATTATATCAAAGACAAAATTATGAAGATGAGGTGGGGGTAAGGTTATGTGTGTTGTAGTGGGGGTGGAGCCGGGGTATGGGGGAAGGTGGGGTCGGGGTCGAGTTTGGTGGTGGAGTGAGTGGCAGAAAAGAGATAATGCGACTTGTTTTCTCTGTTTTCATTAAAGAAGTTATTTTCCTAAAGAAAATATTTTCTAAAAAAATTGACAAATCAAACACGAGAAAAGAGAAAACCACTTTTCAATCCTCCCTATTAAACACATCTTAAATATAAATTAATTTGACCAGTTTATAAATATGGGCAAATACCCTCATAATATGTTTTACAAAGAGACTAAATAAGGGATGGTGAAGTTACTAATTACTTACCAACAAGTGAAACAAGGAGAATACAAAAGAAGAAAGAGAGCTTGTGAGATAAGTACATCTTAGCCATGCTAATTGTAATTAACAAAGTTAAAATTGTGTTGGGTTCATTTTCTTGTTTGATGGAAGATCAAATATATATAGAGGCCTATACAATTGTTTAAAAAATAAAAATATCTCACTCAAAAACTATATTATTACTATATATTATCTACTATTGCTAGTGTCCTATGTGCACACTCTCTCTCTCTCCTGGCTGCTAATACATAAAGCATCAAAGGATGGCTCACTTTTGTTAGTATTATTATTATATTAGGAATTAGATAAGAATGACCCTGATAAGATCAGTATAACAAAATAATTTTTAGTAGCAATAAATGTGTATATTTATAAAGAGTGTTAAAAAAATTTATCGGTATAAGTTAATTGTCATTGATCAACATTTCTATAGGTATTAGGGATATTTATAAAAAGTAATACTTCATTCGTTCACTTTTACTTGTCACTTATTCCTAAAATAGGTTTTCAATTTTACTTGTCACTTTTGACATATCAAGGAAAGACAATAAAAAAATTTCATAATAATTACCCTCAACATTTAATACTTATTTTTCAAATCATTTTCTAAGACATCATTTAATAGGTGATAGTTTGATAAAATATATATATCATTAATAATTTTCTTAATGGGTGTGCAAAGTCAAATTGTGATAAGTAAAAGTGAAGGAGGGAGTGATTGCCTCTAAAAATATATGTATAGCGACAATTAAACAATTATCGTTAATTAATGTCGTTAAAAATCATTTTTAGTGTAGTGAACGGACCTAATATTGTATATCTCGAAGTTCGCGCACATTTTTGTAAAAATATATATTTATAGGATTGAAAAATTAATATTGTATTAACAAAGAGTGTTAAAATCTTTACTAGCATTAATTGATTGTCATTACATTCAATATTGTCATAGACTTTAGGAACATTTACAAAGAGTGCTAATTACTTTTAAAAATATCTATTTAATGACAATTAACCTATTATCGTTAATTGTTAGTGTTAAAAACAAATTTGGTGTAATGAACGGACCTAATATTGTAAATCTCAAAGTTAGCGCATATTTTTTAAAACAAATTATGTTTGACGGACTGAAAATTTAATACTCTTTCTGTCCCTATTAGTTGTCCACCTTATTAAATTAAGAAAATATAAATCAAGAAAATATTAATTAATTTTTTCTATCTTACCCTTGCAATTAATTCATTTTGAAAGTATTCACATTTGTATGTAAAATTCTCAAAACAAATAATTTAAGGAGTAAATTGATAAAATTATCTTCTTATTTATAATTTCTTAAGCACGCAAAATGAAAAGTGATTTTCATTTTTCTAAAGAGAACTCATACAGATATATGGAAGAAGATTTATGTCCGTGCGTGGATGAATTGACTAGTTACATATAAATTAATTTTTAATTTTTAATTATTTGAAACGTGTACTTTTTTATTCCTTTGCTTGTGAATATTTACAAATCCATCACGATTATCAATTTTTCCATCACTTGATTACTCATGTAATATAGTTTTAAAAATAGTCAAAATACAATATATATTTTTCCTACATAAAGTGATTGAAAATATCGAAAATATCATTAGTTCAGTTAGTTAATTATACAAATAAAACAACAACATCAATAATGAATTAATGATAAAATATCAAAATATTATATTACCAACAAGTTATTCAACGATAGATTCATGAACACTAATACAAAAGTACGAGTACGAGACACAACTCAAAAAAAAAAAAAACTAAAAGACAGAAATATAAGGATAAGCATTTTTTGTTTTTGGTGCCTCTATAATAAGGACTAGCTAATCGAAGCTCGTTGCTAATTCCAGTATTTTTTGGAGAATCGAATTATTTCCACAGCCAACATCTTGTTACCTTGGATTGCTTACGATATTGCAATCGACATTGTGTACACACTGAACCTTCAAAACTTTGGCAAAATGAATGAGATTTGCAAAGTTTGCCTCAAGATTTTTCATTGTTAAGATGTGGAAGTAGAATTTGTCCAATCATTTTCTACTTCTTCTTGTAAAGGTAAGTTTCGTAAAGTCATCACTTCATTTGTGTTTGAGGACCAAAATGAATTAACTGCATAACATAATATAACAATATATATATATATATATATATATATATATATTAGAGATGTGTAAAAATATGACATTTGAACCTAAATCAACTTTCGGTAATTATTACCTTAGTAACTAAAGGGTGAATCTAGAGGGAGCCGAGTGTGTTCACCTGAATTTGGGATCACAGCATAGTCATTTGGGCTTGGCCCATGTTTTGTGGAGGTAGCCCAAATTTGGGATTACTTCCTTTATTTGAGTGACTTGCACTTTTCTCCCTATTTTGTGTTTGTCTTAATTTTTTACTCTAAAGTCAAAAATATTTTCATCGGACATAAATTTTATTTTTACATTATAATATTCTACAAATTATATACCTATCGCACTTAATGAATTTATGCTCCCCTAAACATAAGTTCGATTTTGAAGGGTAAAAATTTGAAAATGAACTACTTTGAAGAGTTGGTCGTGTAATTAAATGTGGAAATTTAGACGATTTCAGTAATTCTCATTTAAAAACCATGAGGAAGGTAAGGTAAAATGTAGGAAATAACATTCAATGACCTTTATAATAAGTAGTTTACTAGTCAACCTTTGATCTTGCTCGTCCCATGAGCCCTTCAGGGTCAAAAGTTAAAAGTTATCAAACTTAAAGTTCTGCCAATGAATAAATCAAGGTCAAAAGTTCAAGTCCGTCCCACCTTTAAAGTTATTCTTATAAGGAACCTTCTTATAAATCACATGATAAAATAGATGCAGATCAACCAAATACAAATAAAAGTGCTTTCCACTCTTCTTTGTCTTAACTAATTCAAATTTTTGCCTACCAGAAAAATTTTCAATTTACATTCAAATTCAAAACTTCTAATTATGGAAAATCTCATCTAACAATATTTATCCAAAACATTATTAATTCCTTTTTTTTACTCATTACCCTTTATTGCTTTAATCAATGAACTTTTCACTATTATATCCTGGCCCATAAAATGACAATAATTTTCTAGTGGTGAAAGTTGTTGGCCTTATCAACAAAGGTCATAAGAAACTTGCCAAACTAAAGCCAAATAAATTGTACCAAAAGTAAAAATATTTGAAACAAGACCATATACTTCTTGCCCTTCATAACTCTTTTGATTTATTGTACTTTTTGTCATTATGTTTGATCTTAGCTAGCTAGCTGGCTTATACACTCACTGGTCAAAATCATACCCTCAAAGCAAAACAGAATTGGGGGGGGGGGGGGTCCATAACAAATTTCAAGAAAGACAAAATCATCATTGTTGGAAGCTCTATCTTCCCCCACCCCTACACATTTAATCGACAGGTCAAAAACGAATTCAAAATTTAAATTTATGAGTTTAAGTTTAAAAGTTTCACTTGGTTTATTAGGTTAGGAATACATATTTATACTGTTTTATTGTATATTTAGCGCCTATATAATGTCTCAACTAATTAGTGAAGGGTTCAACATGTCATGTGACCAAGAGGTAACATCTTTAAATTATGGAAACAATCTCTTGCAAAATACAGGATAAAGTTACATATAATAGACTTTTATGTTACCACACTAGCTGAAACTTATGAGAGCATCAAAGTACTACCCTTTTTATTCAACGTCTCGATTAAAATTTATGTAGATCAACATATGTATATACAAAATACAATTTTTTGATATGGGAAATTCGCTTAAACTCCTTCGATAAACGTTGCTCCACATTAACAATCTCTCATATTAGTTAAGAGACGGAGTTATTGTCTTATTATGATATCGAAGTCAAATCTATTCTTAATATTAGACTCTCATTTATATTATTCACGCTCCAATTGTCCAGATTAAATGTGATAAATATGTTAAGGTATCTCACATTGATTCAAGGAATGTGTCTTTTTCTTCCCACACCACCTACCCACCTTCCTAAATAAAACACCATAGATCCTAAACCATCCAATGCCAAACATATAAAGTCTCCATCTTTTATGGTATATGCTTAGCTAGCACCAGTTGTTACATTTACTATCCACCCCATACCCCCCCCCAC
>NW_006239038.1:1187806-1223451 GCF_000226075.1 Solanum tuberosum
TACATTTACTATCCACCCCCTACCCCCCCCCCCACTCCCAAAATCCAAAATTCAAAGAAGTTCACAAGGATTTTGTCCTCTCCTTTATAGCTCACCTCTATTTCATCGACTATAAATACTTGCCCCCTTTAAACCCCATTTTCCCACATAAGAAAATCACAAAAATCCTAAGTTCAATTAAAAAAAAAATAAACAAAGGTTTTCACTTCTATCTATTGCTAGAAAAAAAATGGGATTTTCCCATTATGAGTTACCAAAAATGTTGTTTATTTTTTTAGTCTTTATGAATTCTTGCATGTTTTCTTATGGTGGAAATTTCATTCAAGAATTTGACTTTAATTGGGGTGGTAATAAAGTCAAGATTTTCAATGGAGGCCAAATTCTTTCTTTATCTATGGACAAACTCTCTGGCTCTGGTTTTCAATCCAAAAAAGATTATCTTTTTGGGAGAATTGATATGCAACTCAAACTTGTTACTGGAAATTCGGCTGGCACTGTCACATCATACTATGTAATTCTTTTTAAAAATTATACCATCAGATTTTTCTATAATAACATTGCTTGTCTGAATACTTTGTTACCTTAATAAAATGTTGTTATAGAAAACAAACAACATAACATAGCATGACATGAAAATTCATTTTCTAATAAAATTTTGCCGTTATGATAAAATGTAATTATAGATGACGATTGTTACAAAGACAGCAAAAGAACAATTTTCTAACATTTTATTTGGATTATTTTGCAGCTATCTTCTAAAGGATCAACTCATGATGAAATTGACTTTGAGTTCTTAGGAAATGTTAGTGGTGAACCATTTATTCTTCATACAAATGTCTTTAGCCAAGGCAAAGGAGACAAAGAGCAACAATTTTACCTATGGTTTGATCCTACCAAGAACTTCCACACCTACTCAATCATATGGAAACCACAACACATCATGTAAGAACAAACTTATTATATATACATATCCAAAATTTAATTCCATTTTATGCTATTCTACCTAAATCACTATATGTTATCATAGGCGAATTCAGAATTTGAAGTCAATATGTTTAGAATTTAATCTTATTATACATATACACACATAAGCATCAATTGTTTTATTTTATGTGTCAATATTAGTACTATATGGGGTGTCTAAGAGATTTTTTGTGATTCAAATTATATGTTACTAACTATTATGTCTTGTATATTTTTTAATTTTTTTTGTATGTAGTCTCTAAATATATAACTTTTATTTAAATGAAGTTAAAGAATCTATGTCTGATTCGTATGTTGTTCGGACTTTCTAAATATATTGTTGCACTTGCACACGTATCAATGTTCGAGTAACATAGCCAAATTCATGCCGAAAAATTAAGTAGTTTGACACTCGTACTCTTCTACACTCTGTCACATAAAATGAAACAGAGGAACTATATGTGAGTGTATATCAATATTTTTTTTACTTTGCATATGATACCTAGTTCGAGGAGTTGATTTCTATCACTCAATTAATACTTATTATCTTAGAAAGTCACTTTTTTGTTCAAACAAAGTATAATCATAAAGAAAAGTGATTTTCTGAGATAATACACTAACTATTAGATGAGTGACAATCTGAGAAATCAATCCTTAGTTCGAACAGAAAGTAATGAGTTCAGTTGAACCAACAGAAACCGTCCTAACTCCTATATGTGCATGTGCTAATCATTACTCATTGTTTATTTTGATTTTCTTTTTCTTTTTAGTTTCTTGGTGGACAACACTCCAATTAGAGTATTCAAGAATGCAGAATCACTTGGTGTTCCATTTCCCAAGAACCAACCAATGAAAATTTACTCAAGTCTATGGAATGCTGATGATTGGGCTACAAGAGGAGGACTAGTGAAAACTGATTGGTCAAAAGCACCATTCACAGCCTATTATAGAAATTTCCATGCACAAAAGTTTAACAAATCTCAGTTTTTAGATGCAAAATGGCAAAATCAAGAACTTGATGCTAATGGAAGAAGAAGACTTAGATGGGTTCAAAGGAATTATATGATTTATAATTATTGCACTGATTACAAAAGATTTCCTCAAGGTTTTCCTCTAGAATGTAGAAAATTTTGAGTTTGTATGGTTACGTTGCTCGGTCTCTCCAAAAATGTTGTCGCGCCTATGTCAGATCCTATCTGACATGTGATTGATGGCTTTTTTTTGAAGAGTTCGAGCAACATAGGTTGTATGTTGAATATGTTATGATTGTAGTTCTGACTTGTAATATGACAATATCTTATGCCTACCAAAAGTTTATTAAATTCGAAATTCTAATAAGAGGGAAATTCAGGATTTGAACTTTATGTGTTTGAGATGTTAGTGAATTCACTTATTGTTGAGTTATGGGATTCAAAATTTAGTACTTGTTTATATTTAGTAGATTTCTCGACAAATATATTATTAAGTCTAAGCTAAAGTTACTTAGTTCGACTGAATCGTACTTTTGAAATCTCACCACCAACCAACCAAAAAACAGAACAGAAAGAAAGCAGACTACAGAGTGTTTGCACAAGTTTCAAATTAAGCTAGACTTACAACTAAAGCACCATAACATGTCATGGTTTATTACTTTTATTCAAACACGTAACTATTTATTTATAAAAATCGGCTTTAGCACTTGATACTAAATGCCTTGGTGGGTAGAATCACTTGATACCTGAGTTGGTGAAATAGTCGCGGTATGCCAAGATGGCCTAACGGATGCGGCAACATTTTTGGAGACTCTAAGTAACAAATGATTTATTCACCAAGCAAAATCTCATTAACATAAGCCTTGAGATTGACATTAGATGAACCATTTTCCTTCATAGCATCCTTAGCTAAATCCCTCCATTTCTTCGCATTTTTTCTTATTTCCCCATCTCCCACCACAATCTCTATACACCTCGCGAACTCATTCCTCTCAATAACACCTTCATCATTGGCGTTCACTCTGACTCCCGTCTTCCAAACATCTTGAATAAGCTTCGCATTACTTAATTGATCGATCCAAAGAGGACATGCCACGACTGGCACCCCCGAAGCCAAACTCTCCATACTCGAATTCCATCCACAGTGCGTCAAGAAACATGCCAACGAAGGATGTTGTAGAACCTCCACTTGTGAACACCAATCCACTGTTTTCCCTAACTCTTCCAATTCCTCTTTGCAACTCAACTTTTCAAATGGCTTTTCGCCATTCGCCCCCTCTCTAATTATCCACAAAAATGGCCTTTTACACAAAACTAAACCATGAGCAATCTCTTCCATAAGTTGATTTGGTATTTGAGAATAACTACCAAATGCTATGTAAATTACAGATTTTTTAGCCTTAGAATCCAACCAATCCATATAATTTTCGAGACTTCGTCTCATATCAACTCCAAATGAAGTATCAGAAGAATCATTTCCATCAAGAAATGCTGAAGGAATCAAAGGGCCAATTCCGAATATAGTAACATTCTCTATAACATTCAAAGCATCAAATTCCAAAGCATCGAAAGTGTTCACAAGAACTTTTTGGTTTGTCTCACTCTTTAGTAACTCAACATGTTCTTTCATGGCAAGTAATGTCCAATCATTCGAATCATTAAACACGATAGAAGGGAAATCACGACGAGACAACAAAGGCAGACCAGGAAGCTCAAAAGATTGATCTTTTGAACAATTCTTGATAGAATCCTCATAACCATTGAAAAAATAGTAGTAAATATTCAAGACTGAGGCTGGTTGAATCCAAAGAAACGTCGATGGAACGTTTATACTCTTGGCTAATAAACCAATCCAGGCAGTTAACGTCGTGTAGATGATACGTTTAAAAGGGCAGCCCTGTTTTGCCCTGTCTTCGACTAAATTCGTGACAAATTCAGTACCATGAGTCCTCAATGATGCATTGAACTCACGGAAACTGTTCGTAGAACCATTGAAGTTGCCATCAAAACCATCAGAGAAAGGAGCAAATGTTAATCCTTGTATGGTTGGAAGATTCGAGATTCGATTAAAAGCTGTTAGGCTTGTTGAGAATGTGACATTTACACCTAATTTGATCAAATTCTTGGAAAATTGAATACATGGATTTATATTTCCTTGTCCTGTAAATGAAACAACAAGAACATGACAATCATCATTCAAAGATGCCATTTTTTTGAGGTAAATAAGAATGATGGAAATGAAACAAGACGAACATGAAAATCGTCTATATGTTTATTAATTCTTAGAGATTGCAGAAGATAATGAGTGAGTGAACAGCATCCAATTCTGTTAATTGTACAATTGGGGACCAGTTTATATGTGTAGTAACCTATATGGCTCCGACTCTTTAGAAATATCGACAGGTGCATGTTGGATATTCCAAAAGTAGTGCATATTTGGAGAATTCGACTGCAGTGCAACAATATTTTTGGAGTGTTCAAACAACAGTAACTGATCTTGTTCTTATGAAATAATAATTCTTAGAATTTAATGTTTAACTGTAGGAAATTGAGATAAAATGTCCGTGAATATCGAGGGATTTGATCGAATGGATAGGATATTTTCACTCTTAATCAAAAGTGTCAAAGTTTGAGTTTTAAGAAAGGGGAAATCCTTGATTTGTTAAAGAGAGGTTTCGCCTTTAATAGATCATATGTAACATGAATCTGAATTAGTTGGACCAATGAATTCCAGATACCAGATAGTTAAAATAGCACTTCAAATTGGATTACAAAATCAAATCTCCGCGTATATGAAGTGTAATGCTCAAGAACATGACTATAACTTGTCATGAATCTTTCAAATAGGATTTTATTAGAAAACTTGAAGGCACAATAATAACAAGATAGAAATAACAAGATCACTAAACTATCCTATGTTGCTCGAACTTTCCAAATGTTGTCTCACTCATGTCGTATCCTCCAAAAAAATGCACTACTTTTGAAGGATCCAACATGCAGTTGTCAACGTTTTACAAAAGTCCGAGCAACATAGAAGCTAATCTCATCTTATTCTTGACAAATAATAAGCAAATGATACAAAGAGACATATCAATAACCTTTGGCAATTTCTTCAATAAAAGCCTTTAAATTCTTGTGTGAAGATCCACCTTCTTTCACAGCTTCTCTAGCCAATTCTTTCCATTTTTTCGCATTTTTTCTCATTTCTTCCCCTTTTACCCCTCCATCCATTACCAATTCAATGCACCTTTTCAATTCTTCACTCTCAACAATACCATCTTCATTCACATTCACTCTAACTCCACTCTTCCACACATCTTCAATTTGTTTAGCATTTGTCATTTGATCAGTCCATTGAGGAAACGCCACGACCGGTACTCCACAAGCTAAGCTCTCCAGAGCTGAATTCCATCCACAGTGTGAAACAAAACATCCTAAAGACGGATGTCTCAAAACTTCGAGTTGTGAACACCATGGTACAATTTTTCCTATTTTTTCCAACTCTTCAATACAACCAATTGTTTTTTTCTCATTTTCTTTGTTTTTTTCATCTTCTTTTATTATCCATAAAAATGGTCTCCCTATATCTATCAACCCTTTTGATATCTCATCCATTTGACTTATTGATGGATTCATTAAACTCCCAAATGATATATAAACAACAGATGAATTTTCATTTGTGTTTAACCATTCTATATAGTCATTTGACTTGTCAAAAAGATCAGCACCAAAACAAGAATCCAAAGGGTCATTTCCATCTAAAAATGCACTAGGAATTAATGGTCCAATTCCATAAAAGTTGTAATTTTCAATTGCTTTTAATGCATTTGGCTCTAATTCATCAAATGTATTCACAAGAATTTTTGGATTAATTTCAGAATCTAATGTGTTTATTAATTCTTTGAAAGGTGGAAGTGCAACTCGAAGGCTTCCTTTTACATTTGATGGAAGTAAAAATGAAGGAAGATCTTTAGTTTTTAATTGTGGAAGGCCAGGAAGTTGAATGGACCAATTTGGATCATTTGATTCATTTGCCATTTCTTTTTCATATCCATGAAAGTTGAAATAATATATGTCTAAGATTGTAGCTGGTTGACTCCAAAGAAGAGCTGAAGGAATGTTGACTTCACGTGCGACCTGTTCAGACATAATATAATTAAAATAATTCAACATAACATATAGGAGGATGTGTTTAAGCCCATGAAAATGAAACAAGTCGGAAACATATAGGAGGGCATGCTAAAAGTTGAGACATAATGAAACTAAGGGATAATAGTACTTTTGGTACATAGATTCTGATTTTAGTTCTTGTGATAATATATTTGACTAATCAAACATATTTAATCTTTAAATAATAAAAATGTCTTTTTTTTGTCCCTTTAGCTAGGAAATATATTATATTTATACTATTTTTAAAAGTATATTAGGTAATTACAAACTTAACATAACACATGGGTAATTAAATAGTATAGCGATTAATAATTTGGTAAAGTTGTCGCAAAAGGATTAAAAGTGCATCATATCAATTAATTGAAAGTTCAATATACTTGGTCAGATGTCATAAGGATCAAAATCAAAATTTACTTATAACCGAGAGACTCAAAGTACTATATTCCTATATATAATCAAGAATGTGCTGGTAGGAGATAGTAGATACCCTGTGAAATTAGTCAAGATGTGTGGAAACAGACCGGACACACAAGTAATAATCAAGAAGGAAAATTACCTCTGCTGCCCAAGGAAGAAAAATGGAGTAAAGTAGGCAAGTTATAGGACTTCCATTTTCAGAACAATTGATGATAATATTTTTGACAGTTTCACTTCCACATTTTCTAAGTTGTGACATGTAACATACAGGATCTTTTGAATGATCAAATCCATCATCAAATCCATCAGAAAATGGAACAAAATTCATTAACCCCTTTGGAAAATTATCAATGGATTTTTTTTCATCCATAAGTCTTTGTGCATAAATACTTGTAGAAAATGTCACTTGTATGCCATTTTTTACAAGATTTTTGGCAAATTGTAGTGCTGGATTAATATGACCTTGTGCTGGAAATGTTGTTAAAATAACATGAGGCTTCACCATTTATTTTTTAAAAAAAAAAAACTTGCTATTATTTTTATTGGTTTTGTATTGTGATGGATAGTTGATTTGCTCATGAAATATATATAACACATAACATAATGTTGGGTGGATGGTGGGGGGTGGCACATTTGTATGTGGAATGGGGAGTGTAACTACCATTATTTGGAGAGTACAAAAGGACCATTTATGTGTCTTAAATGACAAGTGATGGACCTAATAGTACTTTTGTTATAAAAAATCAACAGTCTTATATCAATTGTCATAGTGTTAAGAGTTAATTACATTCTATTTCTACTCTTTTTTAAATTACAGAAATCTCTTAAATTTCGTGGAATCTGGCAAAACGCCTTGATACATTGCGTGCTGGTTTCGGATACATCATTCAACGTCTCAATACATCGCATCTCGGTTTCAAATACATCACTAACACCCTGATACATCGCATACATCTCGATACATCGAGTAAAGTGATATATCTGATCAATTCAAAGCAGAACACACATTCATTAGGCATAATAGTCACTCGGCCCTCTTTATTAATTCTTATCCTAATTACATATTTGTCCTCCCTCAAGACCATTTAATTTCTACATACATATTTAATCCCTCCGTTCATTTTTAATTGTCATGTTGCGCTTTTCGAAAGTTAATTTAATTAATTTTCAAAGCTAAATTTGATTACATTAATTCGATATTTTAAACAAAAACTTTAGATATTCAAAAACTATACGAAAAGTACTATAAATTACAATTTTTTATATATCAATATGATGAAAAAACACGTCGTAAAATGTTAGTCAAAGTTCTTATAGTTTGACTCTAAAAAAGGAAATCATGACAATTAAAAATGGACACTTCGTTATATTATCAATTCATTCATGTGTGATACAAGATCAACTTCATTCACTTGCACCTTATTCCTGTCATTTACACATAAAAGCGAAATATAAAATTAAAATTTGACAAGTTTAATATTTAACGTTTTAAATTTTACATACATAGTGTAATTTTTTGACGTAGGAGCGAGGACCTGCCGTCCTTCTCTATGAGAACAAGTTTCTCTACTAAGTGACAAACTAGAATAGCTAGATCTTGTTAGTTATTGAGAAAACCAAAGATCAATTCACCATGAATAAACAACATTCTAGCTAGCTTAAAACTCTTTATAAAGAACAAATAAATTAGACAAAATATTTCTTAACCATTAATCGATAAAACCAAAGATCATTTTTTCGGTTTGGTTTGATTTGATTTTGAACATTTCTAGTACAAACATGTGTACGTATATACACCAGGGTAGCTTGTTAGAATATTACATTGTATATATAAAGATCGAAATATTATTTATATATGTATATAGTAGATTCTGAATTCCATTATCTTCTTTGATTCACGTGTTTACTTCTATAAATTATGAATCCTCTTAGAGGGTGTTTGGATTGACTTATAAGTTGGTCAAACTTATTTTTGAGTCAGTTTTTTATTTCTGGAAGTGTTATGCAAATATAAAAAAATAACTTAAAAATAAGTTTTAAAAAAATTACTTAAAATAAGTTAGGAAATGTTTGACAAGATAAAAAATGACTTAAATTAAGTCAAAAACCAAAAGTAGGTCTCCCCCTACTTTTTATTTTCTTTACTTAAAAGTCATTTCAATTTGATTTTTTATTTTTAACTTAAAAATTACTTTTTTTAACTCAATCCAAATGAGTTTAAACACTCGATTCACTAAATCTTTTAGTCAAAAGTATATTAATTTTGTCATTAATTATATATTTATTAGTTTGGAATAAACACTCTATTCACTAAATCTTTTTCCTTTGACACCCCTATATATATATATGTAATCATTCAGTCCAACTTGAGTATAACATCTCATCAACTTCACAATCATATAATTAAGAAGCCACTTACCATATTATATTTAATCAAACATGAATAAACAACATTTCCTTGTTATTTCTTTGCCTGCACAAGGCCACATAAACCCCACTCTCCAACTAGCCAAAAACCTTGCACGCGCCGGTGCACGCGCCACCTTCGTCACGACCGTTTACGGCCTCAACCGAATGAACAACCTTCCAACACAAGACGGGCTATTCTATTCCTCGTTCTCCGATGGGTACGACGATGATTCTTGGATGAATTCGAACAACACCATGGATTATTTCATGAACGATTTAAAGATAAACGGATCGAAAAACCTCAAAGATCTCATTCAAAAATTTTCCGACGAGGGTCACCCCGTTACGTTCTTGGTCTACACAATTCTCTTGCCGTGGGTTGCGGTGGTGGCGCGTGAGATACACGTGCCGTCAGCTTTTCTTGTCATTCAATGTGGTACTGCTTTTGCAATTTATCACCATTTGTTAAATTCCACTAACGGAGTTTATAGTAACTCCGTTAGCGATTTTACGGTTATGCCCTCCTTTCCTATTGAAATTCCGGGATTGCCCTTATTTTCATGCAATGATATTCCTAATATAGTTTTACCTAATAATCATCTTTCTTCAATCATGATACCTATTTTGAGAGAACACATACAAAATCTTGAAAATGATCCAAATTCTTATGTACTCATCAACACGTTTGACGCGTTAGAAGAAAAATCCATGAGAGTTATCGATAAATTCAGGATGTTTTCGATAGGCCCTTTGGTTCCCTCAGCTTTTTCTGACGGAAATGACCCTAAGGACAAGTAATTTGGATGTGAATTATTTGATAAATCCGAAAAGAACTATCATCAATGGTTGGATTCGAAACCTGAGGGCTCAGTTGTGTATGTATCATTCGGGAGCTTAGCCGTGTTAAAGAAAGAGCAAGAGATAGAAATTTTACGTGGATTATTAGAAAGTGAAAGGCCTTTTTTATGGACGAGGAGAAAAGGGGAAGACGGAGGAAAAAAGAAGAATCTTGAATATGACGATGTTATAATAGACGAAAAATTAGGTTTAATTGTGCCTTGGTGTTCACAAATGGAGGTACTATGTCATAAGTCGATAGGGTGTTTTGTTACACACTGTGGATGGAATTCAACTCTGGAAAGTCTGGTGAGTGGGATACCTATTGTGGGGTATCCACAATTTTCTGACCAAACAACAAATGCCAAAATGTTGGAGGAAGTTTGGGGAATTGGTGTAAGAGCAAAAGAAGTGGAAGGAATTGTTAAAAGAGAAGAGATAAAGAGGTGTTTGGAAATTTTAATGGAAAATGGAGAAAAAGGGGAAGAAATTAAAAGGAATGTGAAGAAATGGAGAAATTTGGCTTTGGATGCTGTGAAAATTGGAGGTTCTTCACATGACAATCTCAAGAAATTCATAGAGGGTTTGTGATATTATAATATAAAGAGTCGTTTGGTTTGAATACAAGATATGTTGGGATCAGTTATGCTGGGATAAGTAATACTGGGATAAGTTATGCTATGATTAGTTATGCTAGGATTAGTTTATATTACTTATTTGGTTTGTCGTATTTAAACTTGTATTCATTGCATAATTTCTAAGAATAAGTTGTTTGTTTACAAAAATACCCTCCACCTTATTTAATTTTTCTTATTTTTTACATTTTCTTTGCAAGCTTTAGTTATTTATTCTTAAAAATAAAATTTTCCATCTTATTTAGCTTAAAGAAACAATATAGAGTTTCTCATAAGAAAAATTGCAAGTGTACAATCAATTCACAATGTCTAATTGGGCTTTCATTCACAAGTTCTAAGTCCTTTGTAATCAAAGTCTAAAGTAGGGGTGTCAATTTTGGCCCAAATACAAATATAACCTGCCCAAGTCAACCACATACTAATATTCTATCTCTTACTATTTAATTATTCTCTCGGTTCGAATTTCGAGAATCAAACAGTTGAATAATACTTGTATCTGTATCAAACCTACCATCTCTTCACACGAAAGACTTTCCATTATGTTCCTGAAAGATCTGCAATATAAGTGACGCTGCTTCAAAGTCTCGGGCATGAAATCTTTAAAAATAAATAAAAAAAATAAACATATTTGAATACTACGTAAAAAGTACTATAAATCACAATAATTGATCATTCAAGATATATAAAAGACATGCAAAAATTATGACTAAAAAAAACTTATTTGAATCTCAAAATCTGAAAATACCACATAAATTATAATGTAAATTTAGATTAATCGGAGTCACAAGGTAACAAAGGGATAAAAAGTGGAATCCAAAAAAAACAACGAACAAAGTGGAAAACTTCCAAATGGAACCGGTATGATTCTTGGGAATTAATAAACTAAAAAAATGTATGAAAATAAGATAATAATATTAGTAAAAACAATTAACCCCTTAATTGACGGAGCAATATCATTATCAAAATGCTTCAAAAATTGACTTGCAATATATAACATCCACACGTTAGATTATTTAGCATAGTTTACATTGTTAGGAGATCAAAAATGATCATTCGAAAAGACAACACGGTTAAAGAATTTGGATATAAGTGAAAACGTAAAATTTAAGTCAAGATTACTGAATTCTCTTAAATATGTACCATCAACTTTATATATGTTTTGATATATTGACTTCCACTCAAAGTATAATTAAAAAAATTAGGCTCAAACTTAATAATTCTAATTCAAATATTGTATTTATGCTAAAAACTTTAGTTAATGTACGAATTATTAATTTAGATCTAAAAAATTAGTGTAGTGTTCAAAATTCCTAAGGTTCAAGTTCTCACTTCATGTCCTTGCAGAGCGAAGTATGGCTGAATTGAAGGGGGTTTATCGGTGAAAAATTACATTGTTTATATGTGCTTAAAATTAATTTTATGAATATAACAAATATTGAAACTTCTTTCAATTTTTTCGTGTGCTTACTTCTTCGTATAGACTCCATCACTTGGTTATAAGTTATTGTTATGCCAATTGATGTTTCAATTGTTTTACTAATATATAAGTTATAACACGGTAACGTGTCGAAAATATGAAGCGTGATACTTTGTCAAAAATTTTCTTAGTCAATAATTACTCCAAATTAAACAAACATTTTTATTATTTTATACCGGTAATTACGGACCCATTTGATAAACGAGTTCAATTTCTACACTTATACTATGTTTAATTAGATGTTTGTTTACGTATTATTTCATAATATGTTATTTTGTATCGTATCATATTGTATTTTTTTATGAATATAAAGTTTGGATAGATTGTATAATTTTCTGTTACATAATATTACACATCGATAATTTAAATGATGCATCTACAAGAAAAATATGATACGAGGTACAACTAGTACAATAAAAAAAGGTACGGTGAAGAGTAAAATATGGATTATTAAATAATAAGTAAAAATAAAATGAAAAGAAAATATTAAGGTAACAATGCAATTACACCAAATCGATTATTATTATACAAAATGAAATTTTTCGATATTACCTAACGATGAATTTAAATGATACGATATAATAAAATTTAAGTAACAATTAAAATAAATAAATATTTGAACTAAAACTACAATACAATAGTCATTTTTTTCCCATTTTCTTCTTCCTTTCTGTAGTTTTCATACACAAGCTAAAAGTATACGATAGTAACTCCTCTTTAATTTGTATTCTCATAATTGGAAATACGAATATTTCAAAATAAGATAAAAATATTCTTTCATTTTTTTTTCCGTATGCATGTTCGAATTTATTTCTCTAGACTTACAATTAAAGCATAGTCATTCAAAGTCTAATATAATACGTAACAATCACCAAGGGTGTGGTGCGGATAGAATATGACTTTTTTCTCTTAATAATCAAAAGTTTCGAATTTGTATTAAGTTATGAAACAAATCATGATAGGAAGCGTTTTCTCCTTTAATTAGTTTGGATTTAATACAAATATCACACACTGAATAAAAGCAGATTTTAAAAAGTATAATGTGATGAATATATCGATTATTTGAGCAGTTAGTGTCACTCCAACTATTACTTTTCCAAGTGATATATAAACACAAAATTTGCACTCATCGTTACAAAAAAAATTCTAGTTATCGTGAATTTATTCTTTCGTATAATTTGTGGAACAAATAGGTGATAATGAAGACAAAAGTTCACAACGAATTCTATTGATACGAATAAAATAAGAAATAACTAGCGATAATTATCTTACTAAGACTCATTTTCACTACAACTTCGATACATTCCCTTGAACAATAAACACCGTATGTCATGAGTTATCGACTTATTCTTCATATTTCTTCAATTATCAATCACTAGTTAAAGTTTTAGTAATGATAAGTAATAATATAAGGTTGTTGAATAATTAAAGTGTATATTTGAAGAAAAGTTGATTTAGAGTGTTCACTAATTACTATATTAACTTGTCTTAAAGATAGGTAGATGAAAGTAATAAATACAATCTACATAACTTGCTTAAAAATTATATTCTAAATGAGTGATAAAGTGTGTGGATGTTTTAATAATTTCTTCACCCAATTTTAGTAAGAAAATATTTAATAAACTTTTTCTTTATATGGATTCATCGTTACTTCAAATTATTTAAATTGAAACTTTTCAATTTTTGGATTTGAATTTAAATTCTAACTTTAAAAGGAAAATTCGAAAAAGGAAAATTCAAAAGAATATTTATTATAATATGTGTTTCTTCCATGTATATATTTTGACGTTTCAACACACACATACACATACCTAATTGTTAATTAGTATTTTCATATGAGTTAAAAAACGAATATATAACAAAATACTAGAAAAAAAACAAAATCGAACACATTTATTTTGACTGAGTTGAGTTGCATATTTATGAAACTAATAATTTGAAAAATCAAACATGAATAACAAAACTCAAACAAATAATTAAATACACAAATATACAAAATGTCTCGTATTTTCCATTGAGACTTTATCAGAATTTTTTAGCATAGACATTAAGGTCAATGGCAAATACCAATAAAGATACAAAAGACGTATGACTGAATAATTTAAAAGTATATAAAATTAAGATATTTCATATACTAAAATCTTGTTCGAGTCGTGGAGATGAAGATGCTGAGATGGATGTGTAGACATAATAGGAGAGACAAGATTAGTAATGTAAATATTCGGGATAAGGAAGAAGTGACCTTGATATTGGACAAAATGCGGAAAGCGAGATTGAGATGATTCAGACATGTGCAACAAGCATGAACGTACGATCCTAGTGGCGGAGGTGTGAGAGGTTGCGTATGGATGATTTTAAGAGAGGTAGAGGTAGGCCGAACAAGTATTGGGGATAGATGATTAGTTAGAATATAACACAATTTCAGCTTACCAAAGATATGATCTTAGATAAGAAGTTATGAAGGACACGAACAAGGATAAAAAGTTAGTTCGATAGTGTAGCATTATTTCGCTTATTCTTCTTTACTATTATTATTATCATGATTATCCTTATTTTTCGTTATTTCTTTCTATATACTACTTTGAATTGTTTTTCCCTCAGCTCAGAGTTTATCAAAAACAGTCTTTCTACCTTTAAAATAGTGACTTTATCTCCAAACACTCTACAATATATTGTTGTTATTTTTCATATAATAAAACAATATTTTTCATATAATAAAGTTTAAAATCAATTTTTTTTTTTTTTTAAATAAAGGTGAAACATTTGTAAGAAAAAAAATAGAATAAAAGAGGAAATAAAAGCGACCAGTTGTTGACAAACATATACAGTTCATCAAAAGCTGTCACTTAGCTTACTGATGAAAAACTCATAAACCCAAAATTTTCAACAAACAATCCCAAAAAAAAAAAAAAAACTTCAAAATTTTGAAGAATCATAGCAAAAAAAAGGTAATCTTTGCCAAAAAAATTCAAGAACAATAGCAAAAAAAAAAAAAACTCCATTGTTGATTGTTCCTAGATCTCTAAAACCTCCATTAATGGCACCCCACAAGCTTTTTTTTCTTGTTAACTTCTTCTTCACCTTCATTTCATTCACATTTTCCGATGACAGCACCGTCATGTCAAATTTTCTGAAGGGTCTGTCTAAACCACCATCTGGTTGGGATGCTTCAAAATCTTACTGTGATTGGAGTAAAGTTAATTGTGATAAATCGAGTAATACTGTTGTTTCCATTAATCTAGATTCTCAAGGTCTTTCTGGGGTTTTGCCTTCTGACCTTAATCAACTGTCAAATCTCAAAACTCTTTCAGTTCAGAGGAATTCACTTTCTGGGGTTCTTCCATCTTTCGCAAACATGTCGAATTTAGCTGAGATTTACTTGAATGACAATGGATTCACATCTGTTCCTCAAGATTTCCTTTTGGGTCTTACTAGTTTGCAGATTTTTAGTATTAGTGAGAATGGGAAGTTGAGTCCTTGGCAAATTCCTAGTTATTTGATTGATAGTAACAATTTGGTTAATGTTTATGCTAGTCATGCTAGTTTGTTTGGTGTTATACCTGATTTTCTTGGTAAATTCCCTAATCTTCAGGATTTGAGATTGTCTTATAATAATTTTACTGGTTCTTTGCCTGCTAGTTTTGGGGATTCTGAGATTAAGAATTTATGGCTGAATAATCAGGTTAAAGGGTTATCAGGAACTATTGATGTGATTTCAAGTATGTTTCAGTTGTCACAAGTGTGGTTACATGCTAATTCTTTTACTGGTCCTATACCCAATTTGTCGAAATGCGAAAATATATTTGATTTGCAGTTAAGGGATAATGATTTTACTGGTGTTATACCTGATTCAGTGATGAAACTTCCTAACTTGTTGAATATATCTTTGAAAAACAATAAGTTGCAGGGTCCAATGCCAGAGTTCAGAAAGGAGGTTAAGGTGGAGATTGAGGGTACTAATAGTTTTTGTTTGGATACTCCTAGACCTTGTAATTCACAGGTTATGACGCTTTTAGATGTGGCGGGTGGTTTTGGATATCCAGGGTTTTTGGCTGATTCTTGGAAAGGAAATGATGCTTGTAATGGATGGTCACATGTAAGTTGTGATGGATCGAAAAAGAATGTGGATGTTGTAACACTTGGTAAGCTACGTTTATCGGGTTTTATATCTCCTGCTTTTGCTAAATTGACTAGTTTGAGGAATTTGTTCTTGAATGATAACAATCTTACCGGATCTATACCGGAAAGTTTGGCAGCGTTGCCTATGCTTCTAACTCTTGATGTTTCTAATAACAATTTATCTGGTCCTGTACCTGCGTTTCGATCAAATGTGAAACTTATTAATGGTGGTAACGTGTTTCTTGGAAAGAATATAAGTGATGGACGGGGTAGTGGTGGATCACCGGGGTCTGGGTCAAGTAGTGATGGTGGAAATTCATCTGGTGGTTCGAAGGGATCCTCAGTTCAACCTGGAGTGGTTGCTGGTGTTGTTATATCTGTCGTTATATTTATCCTTGTTCTGTTGTATGTGTCTTACAAATGTTACATAAGGAGACGGCATAAGAGATTTGGAAGGGTTCAGAATCCGGAAAGAAGCAATGATATGGTTAAGCCTGGTGTAGTGATAGGTAATGGATATGCAGGAGTCCCTAGTGAATTACAGAGCCAGAGCAGTGGGGATCATAGTGAGATGCCGATATTTGAAGGTGGAAATGTTGCCATTTCCTTTCAGGTGCTTCGACAAGTGACAAACAACTTCAGCGAAGAAAATATCTTGGGTAGAGGAGGATTTGGAGTCGTTTATAAGGGTGAATTACATGATGGGACTAAGATTGCTGTGAAGAGGATGGAATCTGGCGCGATGGGTACTAAAGGAATGAATGAGTTCCAAGCTGAAATCGCGGTCCTTACCAAAGTTAGGCATAGGCATCTGGTCGCTCTTCTTGGTTCCTGTGTTAACGGCAATGAAAGACTTTTGGTGTATGAGTACATGCCACAAGGAACTTTAAGTCAGCATTTGTTTGAATGGCAAGAACACGGGTGCCCAATTTTGACCTGGAAGCAAAGGGTCACAATCGCATTAGATGTTGCAAGGGGAGTCGAGTATCTCCACAGCTTGGCACAGACAAGTTTTATCCATAGGGATTTGAAGCCCTCTAACATACTTCTTGGGGATGACATGAGAGCCAAGGTTGCAGATTTTGGGTTGGTTAAGAATGCCCCCGATGGGAAATATTCTGTTGAGACACGGTTGGCTGGAACTTTTGGCTATCTGGCGCCTGAATATGCTGGTAAGTCTGTCTTTCCTCTGCTGATCTTTAATCCTTTTAGTTGTAAAACTGGTAGAAAACTAAAACAATATCCTATCATTAGCTTTCATGTTCTTTTTAATCTTCACTATATTAGAGATAAATGGAGAGGTGTTAGCTTCATTGAAGTTCATTTCCATGTTCAAATGCTAGTTTGTTAATCTCGATCTGATTCGTGGATTGATACCGCAAACGTTGTCCAGTAAATTAACTAATGTTAGCAAAAAAGAGTACGATTTGAAAGACAAACATAAGGTAGAAATCTAGAAGCCCACTCATCCGGTTTTCAAATTGAAATTCGGATGTTGGTACAGCGTGTGTGACTGATCCCATTGTATCTAAATAGAAATTTGGCTTTCGGAATATCACTCTTCTTCAAGACATTAAGTTCAACATATCTAGATTTAGTGTTGGCTGTCAATAGTTTTCTGCTCGTAACATGTTTAATTTCCTTTAGAGATCTTGTTCTGGCCTATTTCTTGCATGTCTTAGCAAGGTTGTCTGTGATCATTACAAAATTTGGATTAAACGTGACTGCTCCTCTTTATTTACAGCTACTGGACGAGTCACGACCAAAGTAGATGTGTATGCGTTTGGAGTTGTTCTAATGGAGATCATCACTGGTAGAAAAGCATTAGATGAGACCTTGCCAGATGAGAGGTCTCATTTGGTCACCTGGCTTCGCAGGGTCCTTGTCAACAAAGACAACCTCCGAAAGGCTATTGACCCAACTCTTGATCCTGACGAGGAAACATATGAGAGCATTTGTAAGGTTGCCGAGTTAGCAGGCCATTGCACTGCACGAGAACCATTCCAGCGCCCTGACATGGGACATGCAGTCAATGTCCTTGCCCCCCTCGTAGAACTGTGGAAGCCTACAAGAAATGAAGACGAAGACAGTGGCATCGACCTCCAAATGAGCCTTCCTCAAATTCTTCAGAGATGGCAAGCTGATGAAGGAACTTCAAGAATGTTCGATGACATCTCCTTCAGTCAAACACATTCAAGTATACCCTCAAAACCTTCTGGATTTGCAGATACTTTCAATTCAACAGATTGCAGATGACATTAAGGCAACAATCAAGAAAGGCACACAATTCATTTGGTTAATTGGTTTCGTCTTAACAACGCGTTTTACTTCGTCTTTTCACAACCCTTTTGGTGATAGATCATTAGACCAAAGAAGCTAAGGTGGATAGCAGAGTTTATTTGTGGTTTTGTTAGAAGAGAAAAATTGTATTAAATTCTTTTAATCTTACATAGTTGATGTAAATAGATTTGAGTTCTTGTGTTAAACATGCAAAATATACTCTTCTTATTAAGTTTTTTACTACAAGATTTCATTATTTGTGCCACTAAGTGTGTAAACAGGTAGATATGGAGTTTGGTCCTACACAAAAGATAGTTTTTTTTTTTTTTTTTTATAATGATGGTGTTCGGGCTAGTTTGTGTATATGTACAAACAACAACATACTGAAATTCCGCAAGTGGGGTCTGGAGATGGTGGAGTGTATGCAGACCTTATTTGTATCTCGTGGAGATAGAGAGGTTGTTTTTGAAGGTTAGTTTGTATGTTCTTCGATTATTTCCTTGGTACTTGCTACCTTGTGCGATTAGTTTATTTTGTCTTTGCAGGAACTTTAACTTCATTTTCCATGGTTTTCGTTTGACTCGCTTCGTGATAACTAGACTATACCTTTGGGTGCAACATGAATAGTAAGAAATAAAAATAGATGTAAACTAATTTTTGTGAATAAAAAACATTTTTGCTGGATTTAAGCTGTCAAACATGTTATTCTTTATCTTTTTTCTTGATTTTTTTTTGTTGGAGCTGACTGAGCTATTATAGTTGAATTTCACATGGGGTGATCAAGAATATTTTGTTTTTTTTTTAATTAAAAGGCTGTCTATTGAATTAAACAATACTATTTTTTTCTTTTTTTCTTTGGACGGTGTAGTGGTGCACATGTTATGGGGACTTCTTGTCAATTTTTTGTTTGGGGAGATAATGCCTTTTTCTTCCTTATCCGAGGTTCGATATTAGTATTAAAATCCGACTTATTCAAATTTTTATTTAGGTAAAGTATTCTTTATCAACGACTTTTTCATTCTCATGATTTAAAATTGAGATATTTAATTAAGTGAGGATTATCTTGATCTATTGCACCATATCTTCTGATGTGATAAAGAATTAATTGTAAGAAGAGAAAAATAAATCAATTTATTTCATGATAATGACATGTGATTTTGGGTCAAATTCCTGATTTAATGAAAAGTAATGGTGTTTTTTCTAGATAGAGTAAGGATAATTGCTACTGGTTAGCAACTAAATTTTATTCTATTTTTTTAATTTTATTTGGTCCCCTCTTTTGCAAACTTTTAATTAATTGATGTTATAGTATGTCTCTATCAAAACTAGGAGAAGTTTCCTCATTTTCCTCCCTAGTCCCTACATCCTTCTTTTTGGTTGGAAATTGGAAAAGTATTGGAGTTTATATTTTATAAAATTTGATTATGTAAAATAATATTTATAGTATCAGATTATTTAAAAGATAATTATAGATTAGATAAGCATTTAAGAATATGACATGACAGTCAATCCAGTGAGTTACCATCTCCATGAGTTAGTTTTTAGATTTGTGTACCTTCTACTTATTCCAGATTTCACTTGTGGGGTTTTACTTGGTATTTTTATTGTTGTAATCAATGAAATGAGTAAAGATTTTGAAGAGGAGTTCAATTATCGGCAACGATTAGTCTTGATGAGTAGAGCTACAAATTATCTATGTTAGTGAGATATAACACTGGTATTTAATGACATAATTGAGGTGTGTAAAGATTAAGCCGAAGATTAAGTGAGACTTAGTAATCGGTGTTGAATCTCTATCCTTTGTCTAACCAAATTTGTTGATTCTTGTTTGTTGACTATGAGTTTATTTGTACGTAATGAATTATACCCTTGTCTTCGGTGTACTCAAATTTCGTCAATCCCAATTAAAAATGGATTCATAATTTCATTTTCACATACAAACCGCCTTATATATAGTCTCTCTACCTTCATTAGATGCGATAAAGTTATATGTACATTAGTTTTTTCATCTTTCACTGGTCAAATTACGCTGAATAAATTGTCGTAAACTGGCTTATACCCAACTTTATTGTAGCCTGATTAGTTGACTCTATTATTAAAAAAGTAATTCATATCTGACTAAACTCAAGATTAAGTATACTAAACACAATAATGTAATGACTGAAATCAACAAGAACACCTAACTCAATACCTACACATGATATAAGCTATTTAATACATTTCATATCAATCTTAGATCAAATAATAAAGTGAATCTTAGTTTAATATTTCTATCAAAGTCATTTTCATATTTCTAACTACTATTTATTTAACTAAGATATGAAAGTAACAATAATAGTATATTAGCAAGTGGGACCCTAAAATGTCTTGAAAACACAGTTTTACTTGTCAAAAATACCTAACATATTACCTGTCTTAACATTCTTGACCATGTGATGTTGCACCTTTATTTTTAAACAACCACAATATGATTTATTTTTTCATTCTAATATTCGATATTCATTTTGAACCTGACTTATTAAGAGATGTGTGGCAGAGAATTCTAGTGGTAAAGCGATTTCTATTAAAAATAATTCGATCTTTAAGGACTCATAAAGAGCATCCAAGGAGGTAGTCTAACGATTAATGAAGGTATATGATCATTTCTCATTTGTGTGAATTATGACGGATAGCGTTATATGATATTTATGTTGATATGAGATAACAAATACTTTGTAAAATTAGTTGAGATATGCACGAATTGACTCGGAGATTATGTTTTACAATCTCGAATGTTTCTTAATAATTAAAAGTGTTATCACTTACCACAATCTTTGATGAGTAAATCAAATAGTTGTTAATAGTGAGAAATGAATAGGGAGAAATGAGAATTCATATAACCAACACCAATTAGTTTGACTTGATATATATAATATACGTACAATTAGTTTGACATTAAAATGTAGTTGATTGATTGATAATGATAATTAAAATAATATGAAAGATTAATATTTAGTGATGAAAGCAATAATATTCACATTCCACAACCAGATCTAGCAAGAAATAAATAAAAATCTTATTTAAGTAGAGAAACAATTAATTGAATTTGCAAGATAATTATTTGTGTATACAATAGAAGGGACTCTACTTGTTTTTATCATACATAAGATCACATGTAATTCTCCATACATTAAGCATTACACATGGGGTAGTTTGAATGATTAATATGAAAAGGCGAATTTAGAGTAAAGATATTGAATTCATGTGAACTCTTAACTTAATTATTCTCTAGATTAAGTTTGCCATGATTATAGGTACAAAGGTCAAAACAATATGATTAATTATAAAATTTTGTTTGCAACCACACTAATCATTATACTAATGCACAAATAATATCTTTGTCAATGGCAAGGCCATAATGTGATTATCGCAAGAAAATGCCATGATTCAAGGGCTAGAAAACTAATTAACAATGGAAATGTCATAATCATTACTCTATTATATTATTATATTGTCTATTTTTTTAATTTTTCAATCAGTGTCCAAGATCTACAGTGAAATCCAACTAATTCATATTTACATTGGGTAGGATCCATCTAGAAAAAAACATTATCTACCAAATTTTTTTACACCCAAAATCAGAAATCGAGACCACTAACTAGTTAAAAAAAAAAAGAAGGCAGACTCATCTAATGCACCATATCCTTTGATAGTATATTACATATTACTTAAGTAGCATGAAATATACATGTGATACAAATAGATCTTCTAATTTGTTTAATTAAGTAGTTGTTCCTGGTTTTAGGTTAAACTTGAATTGGACGACAAAAAAATGCTAATAGATTAACTATATAAGAAATGAAATTCAGAAAATATCGACATATATTAATACACATAAAAACGTATATAATCATGAATTCGAGTTTCAATTAGTTTTGGTAGAAGTATCTGGTATTCAGTATTCACTAATCTGATTACTTTAAATTCATGTTGAATATGAATTCATTAAATGAGAAAGCATTTTCTACCTCAGATATCTCCACTCTCGAGGAATCTCTGGTTAAAAATGTAATAATTCCATTCATCTTACCAAACCATTTAATTGGTCTTTGATAATTTTTTCTTCAAATGGGCCGATTTTTAATTTTTGCTTTTCAAAATCTAACTTATGCCTAGCAGAAAATAAATATTTCAAGAATGCAGAGCATAACTTGTGGAATATTATGTTGTAGAAATATAAATTTATGTCGCACAAATTTGGGCCTCTCTTGTTACATATATTCATCTGGGCCTCTCTTGTTGCATATATTCTCCCAAAATTGAAGCCCAACTATAAGACATCGAATTCTTTTTAAAATATCAAGTCGGACCTCCAGATAAAGTCGGTATACATTCTATTTTTTCAAATTCTACTCGTAAGATTATATTGAAGTTGTTATTATACTTGTTAAAATTAATACAACTTTACAACACAAGAAGTACACAAGAGAAATAAATAAACATGTTTTTACCTACACTTCTTTTGCATCCCATAGTCTTTTGCCTTTCACTTTTACTTATGTAAAATTCAAGAATCATACATGATTTATTATTTCATTTAATTTCTTCATTCAAATTCTCATTTTCTTGATTAACACAATCTTTGTCTCACTTAGTTACTTACAAATTTCTATTTTTGGTAGTTCAACTATTCCTCTAAATTCTCTCAATATAAAAGCCCTCTTCATTTTTACCTCTAAAGACATATCTAAAAATTTGGGATTTCACTTCACATAAACACATTCCAATTTGTTGAATTTTTTTTGGTATTTTGGTTAAGATGTTCAAAGAGAAAATCATGGTGGAAGTCACTTTTGCTATTGCTTTTCTTTCTTTTCTTCTTTTCTCAAGTAAGTATTCTCTCAAACAAAATCCTAAATGAACATTATTTAATTTGTCCTTTTAGTTTACTTTTTTATTTACGATGTCTTTGATACGACAAAAGTCATTTATAAGAAAATATTCTTCTTATTTTTCGATATTCGATCAAGAAAATATGTATGTAATTAGGGAAAAATGACTTTCCTCATATAGGACGAAAGTCACTTTACTTTCAACAATCTTAACTTCAAACTTAAACATATTCCATGAAAAATGACTTTATCATACGAAACAAACGTTACAATCTTCTTAAATCACTACAAACAATATGAATTAGCAACAAACAACTTCTATCTATCTGCTATAAACATAATAAAAATCGTCGTTAATCCTATTTAACAATGAATTTGCAACATGTCATCAAAAAATTATGTTACCTACATGCTATTTAGTGACCTGTTAACGATAAATTTCATAGCTAATTCCTATATTTATCTATTTATTGATTGGTTAAAACATTTTGTTGATGTAGATGTATGTAGAGGAAGCATAATTGGAATAAATTATGGAAGGGTAGCAAACAATTTGCCATCTCCATATGATTCAATAGAATTATTGAAAAATATGAAAGCTGGTAGAGTAAAAATCTATGATGCAAATCCAGAAATACTTAGATTATTATCAGGTACAAATCTTCAAGTCTCAATCATGGTACCAAACAATCAAATCTCAATCGTAGCAGCAAATCAATCAGCTGCAAATCAATGGGTACGTGACAATGTTCTACCATATTATCCAAACACCATGATTCGATACATTTTAGTAGGTAATGAAGTCCTAAGTAACAAAGACGATCAAGGTTTATGGTATGATCTTATACCCGCGATGAATAATATTAGGAATTCTATCGATCAACATAATATTCACAACATTAAAATTGGTACCCCTTTTGCTATGGACATATTGGAAACATCATTTCCACCTTCAAGTGGTGAATTTAGGTTAGATATATCGAGAAATAATTTATTGATGCCTTTGTTGAGATTCTTGAATTGGACTAAATCATATTTTTTTCTTGATGCCTACCCTTATTTTTCATGGTCACAAAATACATCATCAATAAGTCTTGATTATGCACTATTTCAAGGAAGTCAAACATATGTGGACCCCGTGAGTGGTTATGTGTACACAAACCTATTGGATCAAATGCTTGATTCAGTCGTTTTCGCCATGCAAAAATTAGGGTTTAACAATATCCGAGTGGCAATAGCTGAAACCGGATGGCCTAATGGAGGCGATTACGATGAAATTGGTGCTAATATATACAATGCAGCTACATACAATCGAAATCTCATACGTAGAGTTGTGTCAAAACCACCTATTGGGACACCAGCTCGTCCAGGGTTAACGATACCTACGTTTATTTTCTCTCTCTATGATGAAAATCAAAAGGAGGGTCCGGGCACAGAGAGGCACTGGGGTATGTTACACCCTAATGGTAGACCAATGTACGATATCGACTTGACAGGACAAACCCTAGATAGTGAATTCATAGATTTACCACAACCAACAAATAATGGACCATTTCATGGGAAGTTGTGGTGTGTGGTGACAAATGATCATACTATGAATGAAATGGATTTAGGACAAGCTTTGGAATTTGCATGTAGGAGAAATGAAACTTGTGA
Organism: Solanum tuberosum; assembly: GCF_000226075.1. Lineage (NCBI taxonomy): Eukaryota > Viridiplantae > Streptophyta > Magnoliopsida > Solanales > Solanaceae > Solanum > Solanum tuberosum. The sequence goes on from NW_006239038.1 coordinate 1,212,612, forward strand.
TGAAATTTCTCCTGGAAAATCATGTTATCAACCTGTATCTATTGTATCTCATGCAAATTATGCATTTAGTTCATATTGGGCCAAGTATAAGGAAGATGGTGAAACTTGTTATTTCAATGGGCTTGCTGTTCAAACCAATGTTGACCCAAGTAAGTACCCTAAACTTTTCCTATATTATAAATATGTACAATTCGATCAAACTTTATTTATCACAATGATCAAAATATACCAAATATACAGATACTGATTATGTATATTATGTGTATATTATACTTATATATACCTAAATGTATACATTTGTTGGTTATTTTGTAAACCAGATCAACTAAAAATATTTGAATTATAATTATCGTTTAACTTATATACATCGTTAACATGGAGATAATTAAATATATAAAAGTTTTAATATCAATAAATATATATTAACTAATTATAAAGTTACCAATTAAAAATGACATGTGTCCAATTTGTGCACTCATCACTTGCCTTCAAAGAGAGTGTGCACACTCTTTATGCCATGTCAGTCAGCGTTTGTGGTGTATTTATTCCATTTTAAATTAGTTTAGGGGATAATAGGATCCTAGTTAAATTTACGTGTGTCTCTGAGATTTCATTCAAGGATACTTGTGCCTTTATCTCTATTATGTTCATGTTATTACAAACTAATATTTTTTTTGTTGGTTTAATTTGGCAATTTTTGACAGGTCATGGATCATGCAAATTCCCTTATGTTTCTCTTTAGAAAAACAGTTAGAGAGATATTTTTGGAGCCTATTATCTTAATTATTACATCTTAGAAGTGGAATCTTTATTAATTTGGAGGATTAAAATTTTGTAATAAACTTTATGTTATTTATAAAAAGGTACCTTTAAATTCTAGATCTGTCTCGTCTCGTATCAGCTTAAAATTCATATTCTTTCGGTTTATAGCCTTGTATATTTCCCTTGATAAATTTATTGTTTGAAACCCTTCTAATTTTGAATCGCATCACGCGGGTATATATTACTCAATTATAATTATTATAGTAACTTGAACTCAAGTTTATTATTATATTATTATAATTTAATAAAATATAAATAATTAATAAAATAAACATTTAAAATCTCATATGATCCATCAAAAGTAGTGAGCAAGTGGTAGATTTGATTATTAGAATGTGTTTGATTAGTGTGCTGTGTAAATTGTTTTAGTAGAAATTAATTATAAGTAATTCTTTGTAATATTTGATATAAAAAGTTGAAAATAAATACATAAAAAATTCTTCGACATTAATTACCTTGATTTGAATGTAATTAAAAAACAAAAAAAATAAATCATGTCATACTAATGCGATCCACCAAATAGGAGAATTTGCTCTAATTTGTGCGATTGTGTATATAGTAAATTTTTTATGAGTGTTCTAATTTAATCGTCTCATTTAATTAATATTTATTTTTAAAAAAATGTTAAGTGATATTCACCCTTATCGTATTTTTAAATAGTAAATATACAATCCTACAACTTGTTATTTGAGTAATTCTCAGTCTTCTTATTTTTTTGTAGAAGAATTTTTTTTATTAAGCATCATTCATTTATTAAAGAATTATGACAATCAATAATATTAATTTAAAATTTTGATCTAATTTATATAAGATCTGTTAAGCGAATTTCAAAAGTTAGACGTTAGATATGTTAAGAAAATACAGTCGGACGCCTAAAACGTAGACCTAATAAAACTAACCCAGAATAAGTGCTAAGGTGAGTATTGGATGGAGTGAAAGATTATTTATTATTATTGCGTTAAAGATTTAATTAAAAAGTATGGTTTCACACGTGATATTAAAATAGAATATAAAACAACTAATTAATAGAATAAAGATTTAAAAACACTAGTGATTGGATCGGATTCGATTTCAATAATCGATACGAGTTTAAATTTTAATAACCTTTTTAATCGCATTGGCTTTAATGTGCTGACCTTGTCGATTGGATCGATATGGTACGATAGTCGATAGACATTAAAATATTATACTAAAATTATTATTTTTTGGTCATTGTAATTTTGATACTATGATATTTGAAATAAAATTTGGTATTTATTTAAAAATTTATATTCAACATGATATTTAAAATTTATAGAAATAATATTGAAATATCCTGTTTTGCATATATATTATTATGTACTAACATCTATGTAAAATAGTGTACTTATTAGTACAACATAAATTATTTAGACACTGAAATTATGATTAGTACTCTATCTAAATTGAAATGTATTTTTTTTGAATTAATTAATAAAGAGAATTACTTGTACTTTCTTTTGAATATTTCTACATGTGTAAGATGTTAGTATATTATAATTAAGACATTTTAAAAAAAATAAAAAATCATAACTATTTTTTCTATGAGTATATATAAAGTAAAGTCAAACAAACTATGATTATTGATATACAACATTATAAAGAATATTAAATCCATTTAAATTGTTGAACAATACTGAAGTAATTTAATATATATTAATGACATAATATTTTTTTAAAAAAAATTATCGAATCAAAATTATTTATATTGTATCATATCTACCCCTGCGTGATAGGATCATGGATGCACATGATTCATGCTTTATAATTATATAATTAATATCACTGAACAAGACCTGCTGATAGGCTTTTATAAAAACAAATTTCTGAGCAGTGCCCACGTGATATTAAATGTAAGTATGTAACTAATAATATAAAAATATAATAGTAAATAAATTGTTAATTTTGATTGCAGCTAGTAAGTAATATTTTAATTTTGATAGTGTATATTAAGATACTTTAATTTAGAATTAATTGTCGATTAAGTATTTCAATTAAATATATAAAAAATTTAATATCAATAAATATATACTAACTAATTATAAAGTTATCATTAAAAAATGACATGTGTCCAATTTGTGCACTTATCACTTGTCTTCAAGAGAGTGTGCACACTTTCTATGTCATGCCGATCAGCGTTTGTGGTGTATTTATTCCCTTTTACATTAGTTTATGGAGGTAATAGGATCCTAGTTAAGTTTATGTGTGTCTCTGAAATTTCAGCGATACCTGTGCCTTATCCCTATTATGTTCATGTTATTACAAACTAATATTTTTTTTGTTGGTTTGATTTGGCAATTTTTGACAGGTCATGGATCTTGCAAATTCCCTTATGTTTCTCTTTAGAAAAATAGTTAGAGATATCTTTGGAGCCTATTATCTTAATTATTACATCTTAGAAGTGGAATCTTTATTAATTTGGAGGATTAAAATTTTGTAATAAACTTTATGTTATTTATAAAAAGGTACCTTTAAGTTCTTGATCTTTCTCATCTCGTATCGACTTAAAATTTATATTCTTTCAATTTATAGCCTTGTATACTTCCTTGATAACTTTATAATTTGAAACCCTTCTATTTTGAATTGCGTTACGCTGGTATTTATTACTCAATTATTATAGTAACTTGAACTCAAGTATCATTATTATATTAAGCATCATTCATTTATTAAAAAAAATATGATCATCAATAATATTAGTTTAAAAATTTGATCTAATTTATATAAGATCTGTTAAGCGAATTCCGAAAGTTAGACATCAGATGTGTTAAAAAGTATGGTTTCACACGTGATATTAAAAGAGAATATAAAACAACTAATTAATAAAATAAAGATTTAAAATAATGTATGTCAACACTAGTGATCCGATAGGATTCGATTTCAATAATCGAAACGGATTGGGCTAATGTTAAGCTGATCTTGTCGATTTCAATTATACTAATTTTTTTTATTTTTTTTGGCTATTGTAATTTTGAAATAATATTTGGTATTTATTTTGAAAAAATTATATTCTATATTATATTTAAAATTTATGGAAATAATATTGAAATATCCTGTCAAAATATATATTTAGTTATATACACAATTCATATATATTATTACGTACTAACATCTATGTAAAATAGTGTACTTATTAGTACAACATAAATTATTTAGACACTGAAATTATGATTAGTACTCTATATATCGAAATCGAAATGCTTTTTTTGTGTGTAATGAATTAATAAAGGGAATTATTTGTACTTTCTTTTGAATATTTTTATATATGCAAGGTGTTAGTATATTATAATTGAGACATTTAAAAGAAAATAAAAAATCATAATTATTTATTCTATGAGTATATGTAAAGTAAAATCGAACAAACTATGATTATTGATATACCGCATTATAAAGAATATTAATCTGTTTAAATTATTGAACAATACTGAAGTAATTTAATATATATTAATAACATAATATTTTTTTAAAATAAAATTATCGAATCAAAATTATTTTTATCGTAACATATCCACCCCCACGTGATAGGATCATGGATGGCGGATGTACATGATTCATGCTTTATAATTATATAATTAATATCACTTGAACAAGACGTGCTGATAGGCTTTTATAAAAAACAATTCCTGAGCAGTGCCCATGTGATATTAAATGTAAGTTTAATAATATAAAAATATAATACTAAATAAATTGTTAAATTTGATCAAATTTGATTGCAGCTAGTAAGTAATATTTTGATTTTTATAGTGCATATTAAGATACTTTAATATAGAATTAATTGTTGATTAAGTATTTCAATTTATCGTGGACACTCGATGCTGAAGTGATACATAATTATCATTGAGGGTATCGAGATAATTATTTTATAAGTTGAAGTGATTTAACTGATATGTACAGTAACTAACGTTGAAGTGATAAGTATGCACTTAAACTTTGAGGGTGTTATTTAGACATCTTAACTTGGTCTCAACTGACAACTAAACATTTCAACTTGTCTTCGATTATTTTGTCTTATGGGCACTCAACGTTGAAGTAACACATAATTATTATGGCAGATATCGAGATGGTCATTTTATAAGTTAGCGCGATTCAACTAACACGCACTGTAAAAATAAATTGAAGATATCTAGAATTACTTAATCAAATTAAGATATTAGTTGTCAATAACCATAATCAAATTAATATATATATATTAGTTACCATAATTAGTTGTTTAAATATCATAATTCATAAAAAGTAGTGTTTAGCTAAAGTATATCCAAAGTAATGCTAATACCTATTCAAGTTTTGATGCGAATCTAATAAAGAAAACCAAAAATATCAATTCATTTGGTTTTTTCTTCTTTAATAGATATGAAATAAAAGATTCGATCTCATTGGAAAGACAAAACAATAATATCATGAAAATAATTTTATTGTATGATATTAGTATCACATGTATCCATGACTATATTTATTAATTATATATGTGAGTCTATATAAGAGCACAAAATGTACCATTTGATTCACCATCTTCACCCCACAACCATATAAGGGTATCTCTCTCCCTCTCCCTTAATTTCTTTCTAGGTTATTTTTTTTTATGATAAAGATATATTCGTATCGTGTGCATGTCGATTAGTTTTATAGAGTATTTTTCATATATTTTATGAATACTGTCCACCGAAACTTAAGCTGAGGAGAAATTAATCTCACTTAATGTTTTCTCTCTCTAAGTCATATTTAGCTAGTTGTACAAGGAAATCGCTAATTTATTTCCTTTAGATGTTCATCAGAAAATAACGATTTTCTTATAACACACATATATATATAATCTTTAATTTAAATATGTTGGCAACGTAGAGAATGTGACATTATCAATGTAATTTAATTTGTTATTGCAAATTAAGTACTTACCATTAATTTTATACTATCAGTAATTATCTTTAAAATAATCTGATTCTATTAATAATATTGCACCATAAAAAATACATAGATTTTTATATATTTACATAACTTGTTTATTTTTCTCATGCAGAAAATCTCTTCAAATAGGGGCAAAATGTTGAACCAAAATAGTCATTTTATTTTCACAATTTTGGCAATATTTTTGGTTTTGCCCCTAAGTTTATTATCCAAAAATGTGAATGCCCAAATTCCATTGAGAAGACATTTATTAAGTCATGAATCAGAACATTATGCAGTAATATTTGATGCTGGAAGTACTGGAAGTAGAGTTCATGTTTTTCGTTTTGATGAAAAATTAGGACTTCTTCCTATTGGCAACAATATTGAGTTTTTCATGGAGGTATGTATATATTTTTGACTAGTCTTTTTTTTTTCCGCGATAAATTGTGAATATTATCATTGAACTAACAAAATATGACTAGACGCATACTATTATGGATTTTTAAGTTATATATCGTACCTGCAAATAGTTCTGATATCTATCTATGCATTCCACTACAGTAGATAGAAATCAGTTTTCTCGTTGTTTTTAACCTTAGACACATTTTTGTTCTAGATAATCTCCTTGAAAAGACTATCATGATTTCCGAACGAGTGCAATATATAACTTGTTGTATTAGGTTTTTTTTACACGTAGTTAGTTTGACTTTAATTTTATCAAATTATCCTTATTAAATATATAAGTCATCTAAATATTGAGAAATGACCAGTACTTAAAAGCAAAAGTAAAATAGACTCAAAATGACAAATTATTCATTGATTTAATTATAAACTGAACTAGTATTATTGGACATTCCGAAATAGTATGTAGTGGACAAATAAAGATGGCCAGAGGGAGTAGTATTAGTATTATCTTTTCTAGAATTCAGAATTCATGAACTCAAAATTTCAAATATGTTTTATAATATTAAATCTTATGATATGAGTTTAATTATTTTTATCTTAATTTTGCAGACAAATCCGGGATTAAGTTCATATGAAAAAGATCCCAAGGCTGCTGCCAATTCACTAGAGCCACTTTTAGATAAAGCTGAAGGAGTTGTTCCTCAAGAATTACAATATGAAACCCCCTTAGAGCTTGGGGTTAGTATTAATTAATTAATTAATTAATTGATGATTAATATTAATAATTACACATATGTTAAAATGAGTTATTAATTTTATTTTCTTATGTGAATTATTTAAATGATATAGGCAACAGCAGGTTTGAGGATGTTAAAAGGGGATGCAGCTGAAAAAATTCTACAAGCAGTATATATATTATTGACTTAAATTTTTATTATTTTTTTTTAGTTAGAAATGATTAATCCTCTTTTTATTACTTTATTAACTAAAGCTTTTTTTGTCATTTTTTTTTAATTTTGAAAGGTGAGAGATTTAGTGAAGAACCAAAGCACTTTCCATAGCAAAGATCAATGGGTCACTATTCTTGATGGTACTCAAGAAGGCTCTTATATGTGGGTAAGTTACAACAAATTAAATAATTTATCAATGTTTTTTCAGTTGAGCTCATGATTACTCTGTGTAATTTTTATTTTTTGTGTAATTTACAAGTTATTCCCTATAACAAAATTTATCTCATATGCACCTAAAGAATAAGGACGACTGATTTCATGAGGGTTCCAAAAGAAATAACATTTGAGTGGCAAATCTTTTATTTAAGAGAAAAACTCAAATATACCATCGAATTTTGAGAAAGAGCTTATCCATGTAATTATTTGTTTACTGAAATGGCATAATTATTGAGCCAAACTTTTAACATATGGCATAGATAAACCTTTTTATCAAAGTTTGATCGCATATTTGAGCCTTTTTTTTAAAAAAAAAATGATTTAATTAATGACGAGGTTGAATCATAACTGACCACATGTAAAAAATAATTTTGTGAAATTTGAATTGTTTTCAGTTAACAAATAATGTCATGAATGTGTCTATTCTCAAATAGAAATAGCATAGATGAACCAAACTTTAACCGGACAACATAAATGAGTCTTTTCTCAAATTGATGCCCAATGACATATTTGACTATTTTTCCTTTATTTAATCATGAGCTATAGCAAGTTGATTTTTTTTAATTTTTTGGTATATTTTCTTATTAATAGGTTGCAATGAATTATTTATTGGGAAATTTGGGCAAAGATTATAAAAGTACCTCAGCAACAATTGATATTGGTGGTGGTTCAATCCAAATGGCATATGCTATATCAAATGAGCAATTTGCAAATGCTCCTAAAAATGTGGATGGAGAACCTTATGTTCTACAAAAGCATCTTATGTCAAAAGATTATAACCTCTATGTACATAGGTTTGTTTTCTCCTCTTATATTTTTTTTATCCGATATTTGATATTCGTTATAGTAATAATTATGAATTTGACGGAATCAAGTAATTTTGACTTAAACTCTGTATTTGCGCAACATATAAAAATAATCTATTCAGATTTTAGTAACTCGATAAGTAAAAAAGAATTGTGATCTAGAATCAATAAACTAAAAATACTAACTCTACTTTAATTTGATTGTATTTAATTTACCAAATGTTAGGAATGAGACTAATTAAATGAATATTGTTTCAAATAAGGTTTTAGTGTATTTAATAATTATAACATATTGATTATATTTTAATGTATATATGTAGTTATTTGAACTATGGACAACTAGCAGGACGAGCTGAGATTTTCAAGGCTTCAAGAAATGAAAGTAATCCTTGTGCTTTGGAAGGATATGAAGGTACATATTATAAATCAAAAGTCACAAGTTGTAACCAATTTTGATTCGATATAAAATGGTAATTATATATACAACATGATTTTGAAGGTTACTATTCATATGGAGGAGTGGATTACAAAGTAAAAGCACCAAAAAAAGGTAGCAGCTTGAAGAAATGTAGGAACTTAACTAGACAAGCACTTAGAATCAAAGCTCAATGCAACAACAAGAATTGCACATTCAATGGAGTGTGGAATGGTGGTGGTGGTGATGGACAAAAGACTATTCATGCTTCATCATTTTTTTATTATATTGGTGCTCAGGTAATAATTAATTTTTCTATATATATACAACAAAAATTTAATGCAAAAATAGCATGATTAGAGACACAATTTCCCCTAAAAATCTCTTTCCATATCTTTTTCACCATATATGGAGAGAGTATTTTTGTAAAAAAAATTGTTTTCCAGAAATAATTAATTATGCATCAAATCAAACACGACATAATAAATAATCTCAGCATAACTAATACAAGCATTACAAATACTTGTGTTACTAATACACTACACTCAACACTATTCTTATACACCCTACCAAACAACACCGTAGTAATTAATAAATTATATGTTCATTATCATTATTTTTTGTCTACAATTTAATTATAAGCTAATTAAGTTATGGTGTTCCATGTTGCAATGTAGGTTGGCATTGTTGATACCAAATTTCCATCTGCCCTAGCAAAGCCAATTCAATACTTAAATGCAGCTAAAGTTGCTTGCCAAACAAAAGCAACAGATGTAAAATCTGTATTTCCACAAACTCAAGATAAAAATATCCCATACTTATGCATGGACTTGGTATATCAATACACTTTGCTTGTTGATGGTTTTGGTAAGTCTTTTCGGACATCGTCTAACGATTGCAGTAATTTATACGAAATTTTAAATTGTGGTCTAATGTTTTCTCTTAAGATTTCCAGTTTACTCAAAATGATCATTCTTTTATTCATGTTTCTTTGGACAGGACTAAATCCATACAAAGATATTACTTTGATGAATAAGGTGCAATACAAAAATTACCAAATTAAAGCAGCATGGCCATTGGGATGTGCTATTGACTTAGTTTCTTCAACTTCAAACAAGATTAGAGTTTCATCATCTTAATGTTATTGTTGTGTCAATTAATGTAACAATAATGTCATGCCCTTTCCTTTGTGTGTGTGTTTTTCTTAAAAATAAACCTTGTACTTGTATTAGTGGGTAACTTGAGGGCTTTGAGCTTATATATAAGATCTTTTCCGACATTCAAAATTGTGTAGTCTGACCAGTCTGAATTCATGTCACTTAAACTCCATAAAAGAGGGAATTTGAAACACTCTCTACTAGGACTTTTTTAATATCAAAGCTCGAACTAAAAATATCTATTTAAGAGGGAGAGATTATATAGGTCCCACCCTTAATTATTTAATATCTTTTTTTTTCTCAAACTATTTAAAGATTAAAAAGAAAGTACATAATGAAGCTTTCCAGATTATTTAATTATTTAAATTTGTCTAAGTGGTAGGTGGAATGGATTATAATTATTGCATTACAAATTAAATTAAAAGTTATGCCTTTCTCATGTGATATTAAAATATAACTAAGTAAACTGAATTTTTCTTTGAGTTTTGAATAACCTTTTAATTGGTGTAATAAAATGTTTATTTAACAATATGTGTATATATTCAACTTGTGCTGTGTGAATCTAATAAAGAAAACAACACAAAAATCATATCATTAGCAATATTTGATTTGAAAGGCAGTAGTCACTAATGCAATAATTTAAGACAACTGTGTTTCTTTATTTATATTAAGGGTAAAAAACTTAAGTATACAACTTAAGTACCTTAATTACTCCTATATAGCAATACTTTTTTTTCCCACTTATATAGCAATAGTTTTATTTCAAAACTAGAATTTATATTAAAAAAATAATAATAAAAAAGAAACGTAGAAATAGTCAACCACGCTTATCTCCTTGATTTTCTCCAATTATTTTACCATCCCTGATTTACTCAGATTTGTTATATATTCTTGTCACGACCCGGGAGCACCCCCTAGTCGTAACCGGCGTACTCGACCTCGAAGAGGTCTAATACAAGCCTCTTAGCATTCATTCATCGCATAACACTAAAAACATAATGAATTTAAAACTTTCTTTACCAAGAAAACATTTAATTAAAAATAGCAAGCGGAAGACTTTCTAGACTTTATACATGACGTCTCAAACCATCTAATACTTTAGAGTACAAAACTCGGGACCAATCCCATACACAACTTAAACAATACTTAAAAAGACATAAAAGAACATAT
>NW_006239038.1:1225912-1226053 GCF_000226075.1 Solanum tuberosum
AGCCACCATCCACCCTAGCTCCATCTTTCACCTTGAGCTTCCTTGGGGTTTTGAGAGAGTTTTTTTTTTGAGAGAGGGAAAGGTTTTTAGGGATGGGAATTGGATTATGGTATCTAGGAAATAATATAAGTCATTTGGAAG
>NW_006239038.1:1226133-1229415 GCF_000226075.1 Solanum tuberosum
AAAAATTTTTAGGCGGGTGAACAGTAACCAGGCTTACTGGAATTTGCATTTTCTGCCGGACAGGTTTTACGAAAATGGGCATAACTTCTTCGTCCGAACTCCGAATGAGGTGAAACGAAGTGCGTTAGGTAGCTAACTCAAAGGGCTTTCCATGGATATATTATTGGCCACCCAAATAATTTGTGTGCTAGGAGATATGACCCTCCAAAGTAGACCCTCGAAAAAGGCTTCACTTGGAAATTTCGGATTTTGATACGGTTGCTCTAAAATTTGGGTTAGACCCATTTCCCACTCAATTTGACCCCCTAAACAAGAATATGAAGTCGGATTTTCGAAAAACGAAACGGATCTTTTTATGAGTAGCTAAACAAGTTTTCGGTAACTTCCGAAGCACATTTTTAAGAACTTTTTGGGGTCAAATTCAATTATAACCATTTCATTAAGTTCTCGACTCCAAACTCACATGTGAGGCTCTAGTTTCACTAGTTCGTTTTTTAGGATCGTTACAATTCTCTCCCATGAAGAAAGGTCTTTAACAAAAATAAAACTCTCTTTCTACTCTGATTTACCGTTCAAAGATGGATACCAAGAATTTTTCAAATTCTAATACAACACAACGGACGATGGGATGCATCAGGTATTTGAACAACTTACGATTGATTTGGTGTTTTTTCTCACAATATGTATTTAGTCGTTCGTTTAAATTCTATATTATTGTGGTTTAGTATAAAATTGATATGCTTTGGTAATAGTCTGGTGCAACGATTGGCTGGATTTATTTCTTTAATAAACAATAAAAATTATTAATCGTTTTTAGTATGTTATTAGGTTTAATTGATAGTGAACATGATGGATATGATGTGGTTTATTGGTATTCTGTAGTATGTTTTTAGAAACACCATTATTCATCGTTTTTGTGTGTGTGCAAGTGATGGTAGATTATTATGTGATATTGATAGTTTGGTGTAATAGATATTATTTATTGTGTTTTTATAAACACCATAGGTCATAACAAACTGTATAACGAAATTTGTTTTGTGTTGTTTAAATACAACGAAATTCTGGTATGTTTTTTGATAACTGATTTGGTGAAAAAGTAATTGATATGTTGCATTCCTTATATAAACACCATAAATCAATAATTTATTTGGTGTGTAATATGTTGTTATTGGTATGTTTTAGACCTTATACAAAGAACAACTTCAAGTTAGTATTATGGTACATCTATTGGCATATTTAGTTGTCTGAGTTGGTATAGATAACAAATTTTATTCCATAATTCTCAAATTACTTATGGTATGTGATTTGGTGTAATTAGTATCTTGTAGACCTTGTAGAAACACCAGCTGCAAGTTATTGTTTTGGTACATTTATTGGTATATTTTATTGTCTGACTTGGTATAGATAACAAATATGGTATAGATTTTGATAATTGATTTGGTGAAAATGTTTGTCTAGACCAGTAATTTTTGTCTCTTCAGTCGTTTTGAATACCAGCATGATTAGTAGTAAATATTTTGGTACATTTATTGGTGTCATAAGTTGCCTGATTTGGTATAGCTAACAAAATTGAAGAATTATTAAATTGGTTATAAAGCTTATTGTTGTGATGGCAATTAATTACTTTAGGAGCACCATTATGCTAATTTTGGAAATTGATTAATAATTTACAATTTTACAGGAAATTACATGGATTACAATATTGAAGAAGTGATGTATGATGCAAACACCAAATACGAAGACTTAATTAATACTATATTTTCTCAATTGGGTGTGTACACGACCATTTTTCATTTAGAACTCAATTATGTCGTGAGTGGTCCATCTCCACCAATGAAGATTCATAAAGATATGGGTGTCCAATTGGGTGTGTACACGATCATTTTTCATTTAGAACTCAAATATGTCGTGAGTGGTCCATCTCCACCAATGAAGATTCATAAAGATATGGGTGTCCAAGTTTATTTAGATCAAAAGAGATGCAATTCTGATTTCTTTTCAAAGTATCTCTTATGTGTAACATGTGTGGATAGCGCTATGGAAACCATTGAGTACCAAACTGGGATATTCCATCGTATGTTTTGGAAGCGGTAATGTAACCACCAATTGCAAGAAAGCAACCAGGCAGACCACCAAATAATGATCGTAAGAAGGGATTCAAAGAAGGAAGATGCAAGAGAAGTAAAGTCACTTGTAGTAAATGTGTACGTGGTACACCCAAGCATAACAAGAAGACTTGCCTCAAATTTACAGATGAAGCTTAACAGTAGTGTGTTGTTTTTATTTTATTTTTACTTAAAACATTATGTAGTTGAAACTTTTAGTTTTATGTTGGTAGGATGAATCGTATTATTGGTGTATGGAATGATATAAACATTCATGTTTGCGAGTTTTTGATATTAACTTATCTTTTTATGCACAAATCTATTTACGTAAATGGTTATGAAATAATTGTAAATTTTAATAATAGAAAACTATGATTTAATTTCTATAATATTGGTGTAGTATTCAAGAGTTATTATCTATAATATGATATTGGTGTAATTATCGTTGTAAGGTTGGTGTGTACGTAATCCTATCCTTACGTTATATACTATCAAAATTGCGGAATCTAATGCATACGGCATTACCCTTGCTACCTTCCATATGGATGTTAGTACAAATCATTATCAATCAATTTGGTCAATACAATATTGTTAACTTGCTTTGTGTCATTTTCTTGTTGAGTCCTTTCTGAGAGATAGAAGTCGATTTTATCATCTTTTACAGGTCAAAATACATTTAGAAGGTCCTATACGGTAGGAACTGCTCTCTAATAGAAAAGGAAGGAACAATCAGCTGCCCAAAGGTGGGTTGGATTTAGAATACGATACTGTTGAAAGAAATTGGATCAAAGATTTTAATTGGTTTACGATTTGGATTCTTTGAAGTATCTTAATCTTTCTTACGTAAACCTTTTGATTCTTAGTCTATATGATCTCTAGCACTGTTCCAGCTCTATTGAGCAGCTTTCACGTTTGAAAATTTTCACTACTAAAAAATTGTCAAAAAAAGACGGCCAAAAGCGATGGACTGCGTTGCTTTTAGAGACGGACTGAGTCACTTTTTTACTTCTTTTTTTTTGAATTTTTTTAAAAAAGCGACGGACAGCGTCTGTTTATTTTAATTTTCATTTTTTTAAATTTCTAAAGGGCGACGCAGTCCGTCGCTTTTCTGGAAATTTATTTTTTGAAAATCCCAGAAAAGCGACGGATTAAAGGACACTGTCCGTTGCTTTTCTGG
>NW_006239038.1:1232951-1233946 GCF_000226075.1 Solanum tuberosum
GTTCATGTTCAAATTCTAAGTTCAACTTCAATAATAATTCAAACTAGTCCTAAATTCAAAATTCAAACTAGTCTTGAAATCACAAATTCAAACTAGTCCTAAAATCCCAAAATCTAACTAGTGCTAAAATCCTAAATTCAAACAACTCCTTAAATACCCTAATTCAATCTAATCTTACAATTCCAAAATCAAACTAATTAACTCAAGAAATACCGAATTTCAAACAAATCCTAAGATACCCTAATTCAAACAAACCCCAACATTAAAATTTTCATTTCACAATCAACAAACACAAACTAACAATCAAATAATCCCTAATTCAAACTAACCATCAAAAACCCCTAAATCATTCACTTACTAACTAACAATCAATAAAAAAACTAATTCAATACACTAATTAACAAATTCAATACTCAAATTGAAAGAAATTAAAAATAATATTATGAAACCCTAACCTTCAATTAAAGGAGAAGGGCAGTGGATCGAGGTTGGGGTCAGATGGCCGGAAATGTTGTTGCTCTCCTCGTCGGCTGCTGATGTTGATTGCTTGGAGCTCGCTGGCCGGAGCAGTTGACGGGAGGAGAGCGATGGGAGGAGGGCGACGGGAGATGAGTTTTCAAAATTAGAGGGTTTGGTCTTTTTTTAGGTCAAAAATAGGAAGGTTAGGTATATTTAATTTGAGCCATTGGATTAGTTAAGATGAGCGGCTAGGATTTGATCTAGGGTTCACTTAAAGGATGGACGATTAAGATTTAAACTAATGTTTCAAGATTCGGACAAAAAGGATTATAATTGCAATGAATGTGGCTAGAATTGCAATGAATTGAATAAGGAAAAAGCTAAAATTGAAAGGAATTAGATTAGAATGGGCTAAAAATTAAATGATTTCGAGAAAAATTAAAGAAATGCTATCCAATTAAAATACTACAAATATTTTAACATTTTATATAATAAAAATCACTTAAATTTTAAAACATTTGAATAAAATAATTATT
>NW_006239038.1:1236334-1236634 GCF_000226075.1 Solanum tuberosum
ACGGACATAAAGATGTTGTCCGTTGCTAATTTAAAAAATAATTAAACAATTAAAATTAATAAAAAGCGACGGACGGCGTGACTTTTTTAAAATTAATAAATAATTATTTTTAATAAAAAGCGACGGACTGCGTCACTATCTATATAAAATAATTAATTAGCAAAAATCTGCAGAAAAAAGCGACGGACTAAGCGATGCCGTCCGTCGCTTTTAAAAAAAAAACTAAAAAAAATTAATTAAAATGCGACGGACTAAGAGACGCTGTCCGTCGCTTTTTAAAAATGTTTGACTAGATATTTT
>NW_006239038.1:1236756-1254024 GCF_000226075.1 Solanum tuberosum
TAATTAATAAAATAAAATAAATTAAAACGACGGACAGTGTGGTTATTATTTAATTTATAAATAATTATTTTTAATAAAAAAGCGACGGACTAAGAGATGCAGTCCGTCGCTTTTTGTAAAATAATTTTAAAAATAATTATTTTAATTAAAAAGCGACGGACGACATCTCTTAGTCCATCGCTTTTTTGGAGCGACGCTGTCCGTCGCTTTTTCTTCCGTCGTTTTATAGCAGTTTTTTAGTAGTGTTTAAAGGTAAAAGATAACAATTGCGAAATCGAGATGAACATAATTAAGAGAGAGAATAAGAACAAAAAAGAATGAAGAAGAAAAGGAAGAGAGAAGTTTTTAATTTTTCAAAAAAAAAAAAACAGCATAGGAAGTAATAATTTATTGGAAAACTGAAGAGGTGGAAAGATAAAAAAAATATTTAAAAAACTTAGTAATAACCATTAATTGGTGAGATAAATTTAATACATGATAATCATTCCCCAAAAATAGGCACAGAATCCCCAAAAAATGATATACTA
This sequence comes from Solanum tuberosum, assembly GCF_000226075.1. Lineage (NCBI taxonomy): Eukaryota > Viridiplantae > Streptophyta > Magnoliopsida > Solanales > Solanaceae > Solanum > Solanum tuberosum. The sequence continues at coordinate 1,237,284 of NW_006239038.1, forward strand.
AAATCGAAAATAAATAATAATTTAAAACAAAAATTAATTAAATATGTTATGTCTGTAATTTAGAAACTTCATTTGTAATTAAATATAAGTATGTGTATATATTGTTAGTTAAAGTCTTAAATAGTATACTTTTGTAATTTTCACTTATATTAATAGATAGAAAATGAAAGGTTTGATCTTATAATTGAAAAATGACAAAATCAATTATACTATAAAAATAATATAATAATCTTCATAATTGGTACATCAAATCATTATATTATATTTAATTGGATAATAGTGCTCCCCATCTCATATTAGATTGACATCTTACTAATAATATATGTTTCATATTACTTGATAACTTACTAAATTAGAATATGATTAATTAATTTTTCTCATTTTATTCCTATAATTAATATATGGTCTTTGGAAGTTTAAACAATTTTTGAAAATTCAAAATTTATTTTTTCAACAAACTAATTAATATGAACAAAGGGCATAATAGTAAAAATTGATCAATTTATTAACAATTTTTTAATTACCGTGTAAAATAAAAAATATTCATCTAATATATGACAAATGTAATAGTATCACGTGTTCCATGAGTAACTATTCTTTTGGTTTTTATAATTTACAATATATATGAAATAAGGCTATATAAGAGAGCACAAGATGAACCATTTGCTTCATCACCTTCACCCCCAAAAGCATATAAAGGCATCCCTCTCCTCTCTCTCTTTCTCTTTTCAGATTTTTTATTATTATTATTTCGATGTTTGAGTCAGCTTGCTATATTCTATCAGTTTCCGTCAGAAAAATTGGTTCGTCGAAACATTTTCCAAACCTTTTTTGTTAGAGCATGAATTTTGATTGGACGTTCAAAATTAATGATTTTCTGATAGTCTATACATATATGCATATCATGTTCACATCAATCAATACTTATTAAAGACAACAACCTGGAATTACCTTTTAAGTAATCTGATTGTATCAATATTATTATACCATAAAAAATACATAGATTTTTATATATTTATATAACTTGTTTATTTTTTTCATGCAGAAAATCTCTTCAAATAGGGGTAAAATGTTGAACCAAAATAGTCATTTTATTTTCACAATTTTGGCAATATTTTTGGTTTTGCCCCTAAGTTTATTATCCAAAAATGTGAATGCCCAAATTCCATTGAGAAGACATTTATTAAGTCATGAATCAGAACATTATGCAGTAATATTTGATGCTGGAAGTACTGGAAGTAGAGTTCATGTTTTTCGTTTTGATGAAAAATTAGGACTTCTTCCTATTGGCAACAATATTGAGTTTTTCATGGAGGTATGTATATATTTTTGACTAGTCTTTTTTTTTTTCGCGATAAACTGTGAATATTATCATTGAACTAACAAAATATGACTAGACGCATACTATTATGGATTTTTAAGTTATATATCGTACCCGTAAATAGTTCTGATATCTATCTATACATTCCACTACAATAGATAGAAATCAGTTTTCTCGTTATTTTTAACCTTAGGCACATTTTTGTTCTAGATAATCTCCTTGAAAAGACAATCATGATTTCCGAACGAGTGCAATATACAACTTGTTGTATTAGTTTTTTTTTACACGTAGTTAGTTTGACTTATTATGTAGATTTAATTACCAATGGTTTTATCTTTTAGGTACGTAACTTATAAAGTAAAATTTGTTTAACACTAGTACTCTCTTGACTTGATACAGCGATTAAGAAGGATTAAATAATAGAGGTAATTTAATTAAATTACCCTTATTAAATATTTAAGTCATCTAAATATTGATAAATGAACAGTACTTAATAGCAAAAGTAAAATAGACTCAAAATGACAAATTATTCATTGATTTAATTATAAACTGGACAAGTATTATTGGACATCCCGAAATAGTATATAGTGGACAAGTAAAGATGGACAGAGGGAGTATTATTAGTATTATCTTTTCTAGAATTCAGAATTAATGAACTCGAAATTTCAAATATGTCTTTTATAATATTAGATCTTATGATACAAATTTAATTAATTTTATCTTAATTTTACAGACAAATCCGGGATTAAGTTCATATGCAAAAGATCCAAAGGCTGCAGCCAATTCACTAGAGCCACTTTTAGATGGAGCTGAAGGAGTTGTTCCTCAAGAATTACAATATGAAACCCCCTTAGAGCTTGGGGTTAGTATTAATTAATTAATTAATTAATTGATGATTAATATTAATAATTACACATATGTTAAAATGAGTTATTAATTTTTATTTTCTTATGTGAATTATTTAAATGATATAGGCAACAGCAGGTTTGAGGATGTTAAAAGGGGATGCAGCTGAAAAAATTCTACAAGCAGTATATATATTATTGACTTTAAAAAATTATTTTTATTTTAGTTAAAAATGATTAATCCTCTTTTTATTACTTTATTAACTAAAGCTTTTTTTGTCATTTTTTTTTTAATTTTGAAAGGTGAGAGATTTAGTGAAGAACCAAAGCACTTTCCATAGCAAAGATCAATGGGTCACTATTCTTGATGGTACTCAAGAAGGCTCTTATATGTGGGTAAGTTACAACAAATTAAATAATTTATCAATGTTTTTTCAGTTGAGCTCATTACTCTGTGTAATTTTTATTTTTTTGTGTAATTTACGAGTTATTCCATATAACAAAATTTATCTCATACGCACCTAAAGAATAAGGACGACTGATTTAATGAGGGTTCCAAAAGAAATAACATTTGAGTGGCAAATCTTTTATTTAAGAGAAAAAACTCAAATATACCATCGAATTTTGAGAAAGAGCTTATCCATGTAGTTATTTGTTTATTGAAATGGCATAATTATTGAGCCAAACTTTTAACATATGGCATAGATAAACCTTTTTATCAAAGTTTGATCGCATATTTGAGCCATTTTTTAAAAAATGATTTAATTAATGACAAGGTTGAATCATAACTGACCACATGTAAAAAATAATTTTGTGAAATTTGAATTGTTTTCAGTTAACAAATAATGTCATGAATGTGTCTATTCTCAAATAGAAATAGCATAGATGAACCAAACTTTAACCGGACAACATAAATGAGTCTTTTCTCAAATTGATGCCCAATGACATATTTGACTATTTTTCCTTTATTTAATCATGAGCTATAGCAAGTTGATTTTTTTTAATTTTTTGGTATATTTTCTTATTAATAGGTTGCAATGAATTATTTATTGGGAAATTTGGGCAAAGATTATAAAAGTACCTCAGCAACAATTGATATTGGTGGTGGTTCAATCCAAATGGCATATGCTATATCAAATGAGCAATTTGCAAATGCTCCTAAAAATGTGGATGGAGAACCTTATGTTCTACAAAAGCATCTTATGTCAAAAGATTATAACCTCTATGTACATAGGTTTGTTTTCTCCTCTTATATTTTTTTTATCCGATATTTGATATTCGTTATAGTAATAATTATGAATTTGACGGAATCAAGTAATTTTGACTTAAACTCTGTATTTGCGCAACATATAAAAATAATCTATTCAGATTTTAGTAACTCGATAAGTAAAAAAGAATTGTGATCTAGAATCAATAAACTAAAAATACTAACTCTACTTTAATTTGATTGTATTTAATTTACCAAATGTTAGGAATGAGACTAATTAAATGAATATTGTTTCAAATAAGGTTTTAGTGTATTTAATAATTATAACATATTGATTATATTTTAATGTATATATGTAGTTATTTGAACTATGGACAACTAGCAGGACGAGCTGAGATTTTCAAGGCTTCAAGAAATGAAAGTAATCCTTGTGCTTTGGAAGGATATGAAGGTATATATTATAAATCAAAAGTCACAAGTTGTAACCAATTTCGATTCGATATAAAATGGTAATTATATATACAACATGATTTTGAAGGTTACTATTCATATGGAGGAGTGGATTACAAAGTAAAAGCACCAAAAAAAGGTAGCAGCTTGAAGAAATGTAGGAACTTAACTAGACAAGCACTTAGAATCAAAGCTCAATGCAACAACAAGAATTGCACATTCAATGGAGTGTGGAATGGTGGTGGTGGTGATGGACAAAAGACTATTCATGCTTCATCATTTTTTTATTATATTGGTGCTCAGGTAATAATTATTTTTTCTATATATATATACAACAAAAATTTAATGCATGAATTAGCATGATTAAAGATAGAAAATTTTCCCTTAACCTTTTTCACGTCTTTTCCACCATATATGGATATGGAGAGAGTATTTTTGTAAGCAATTTTGTTTTCCAGAAATTATACAATGCATGTTATTTTTAATACATCAAATCAAACACGGCATAATAAATATATCTCAACATAACTAATATAAGCATTGCAAATACTTGTATTACTAATACACTACACTGAACACTATTCTTATACACCCTATCAAACAACACTGTAGTAATTAATAAATTATATGTTCATTATCATTAATTTTTGTCTACAATTTAATTATAAGCTAATTAATTAAGTTTTGGTGTTCCATTTTGCAATGTAGGTTGGCATTGTTGATACCAAATTTCCATCTGCCCTAGCAAAGCCAATTCAATACTTAAATGCAGCTAAAGTTGCTTGCCAAACAAAAGCAACAGATGTAAAATCTGTATTTCCACAAACTCAAGATAAAAATATCCCATACTTATGCATGGACTTGGTTTATCAATACACTTTGCTTGTTGATGGATTTGGTAAGTCTTTTCGCACATCGTCTAACGTTTGCAGTAATTTATACGAAATTTTAAATTGTGGTCTAATGTTTTCTCTTAAGATTTCCAGTTTGCTCAAAATGATCATACTTTTATTCATGTTTCTTTGGACAGGACTAAATCCATACAAAGATATTACTTTGATGAATAAGGTGCAATACAAAAATTACCAAATTAAAGCAGCATGGCCATTGGGATGTGCTATTGACTTAGTTTCTTCAACTTCAAACAAGATTAGAGTTTCATCATCTTAATGTTATTGTTGTGTCAATTAATGTAACAATAATGGCAAGCCCTTTGCTTTGTGTTTTTTTTTAAATCTTGTACTTGTATTGGTGGGAAACTTGAGGGCTTTGAGCTTATATTTAATTTCTTTTCCAACCTCCAAAATTGTGTAGTCTGACTAATCTGAATTCACATCACTTAAGGTCCATTTAAGAGGGAATTCGAAATACTTTCTACTAGGACTTTTTAATATTAGAGCTTGAACTAAAAATATCTAATTAAGCATGAAAGATCATATGGGTCCCACCCTTAATTATTGAATTTTTTTTTCTCAAACTATTTAAAGATTAAAAAGAAAGTACATAATAAAGCTTTCCAGATTATTTAATTATTTAAAATTTTCAAAGTGGTAGGTGGAATGGATGATAATTATTGCATTGCAAATTAAATAAAAGTTATGCCTTTCTCATGTGATACTAAAATATAACTAAGTAAACTCAATTTTGCTTTGAGTTTTGAATAACCTTTTAATTGGTAATAAAATGTTTATTTAACAATATGTATATATGTTCAACTAATTTTTGGAAATCTAATAAAGAAAACAACACAAAAATCATATCATTAGCAATATTCTCCATATTTAGAAATGAGACTTTGTTGGGACGAACACCGCACAATAAAATTGTACAAAATGCATTCCAAATAGTACTATAAAATTAATTGTGGCACATTAACAAATAGACACGTCTATTATACGTGTCCTTTCTATCCATACAACAACCCACGTGTACCTTCCTTTTTCCAATTTATAATTACTTTTCTTCTTTTCTCCCTCAGTTTCTCCCTCTCTGTATCTTGTTATCTTCTTCTTTTTATACTCTTCATTCTTCCCTTTTATTCTCTCTTTGTTTTATTCTTTTTTTATAATGAAATAAATATAACTCCTAAAGAAATTTATTTCACTTTAACCTAATTTTTCAAGTTGGGTTTCTAAGAATTCATTCAATCATCATATATTTTGTAGATGACTTAAGGGATTGAAAGTTCTACTAGTGCACATAAATTATTTTGGAGTTAACATATTGTGAGGTAAGGAATGAGAGGGTTGCAATGAAATTACAATCGATCTTACATTTTTGCCTAATTATATTTTTGGGATTTATTTAACTCGTGATTTTATTTCTTATTTGCCTCAATTCTGATGAATTCTTCTTTCTTCATTGTTTAATTAATGCATGCAGGTATTGCTAATGGAATTTGATGGACATTTGTATCAGCTTTCGGTTCGTTTGGATACTTGGATTTTCTACATACATATTTGTATGTGTTTGATTTACGGGTTCTTTCCACTTTCAATTTTTTTCGTCGAAGTTTATGCATATGTTTAATTTTATAATCGAATTTCCCCATGTATCTTCAAGCTAAGCAAGTAAAGAAGAAGCCTGGATATATGTGGAACATTTCAAATTTCGAGATTCAAATAAGTTTATCATCAACTTCGTGGTACTTAATTTACGTCTTCGTGGAAGAGAAAACTAAATCCTAATTCAGAACATTATATCTGCCTATTATAAACATGTTACTGTATCACGACACTATTAATTATTAAAATGAGAGCTTGCAAAACTGATTTAGACCAAAGAGAGCTACTTCATTTTTATTTGTTTTAGCGACCTGGTGCAAATTAGAACAATATTGAGCATTATAACATTTTTTATTTTATTTTATATTATACCTTTTTAGAAGTGGGAGTTGTGCTAGGACGAACACAGCAAATTGTACGGTAACCAAAGACATTTCAAATTGTATTGTGAGGCCTCATAATTTTTGGCCCTTTGTGGCCCAATTTGATTGGGTATTAACACTTGGAGGCTCTTTTATTCCACGTGTGAGCAATTGATATTGCTTCAGGCTGATATCAGGAAATTAGAGCTCTCAATTATCTTGCCTCTTTCAAGAAAATATTTATGGTAAAATCTCTGCTTTTCTTTTTATAAGTTTTTAGTTTTCTTAATCTTCTCACTCTTTTGTTTTGATTTTACAGATTTTGGTATTCTTATCCCTTCCCCTGATTTCGTCTCTGTTGGAGGTAGATCTGTTGTCAATTTTAATTCCAATTTTTGAGTGATTTTTGATTTTTGGTTAGTTTATCATGAAATTTTCTAATTGAATGTTTCTAATGGAGATTAGTTTAATGTTGAATTTTCTTATCCTAATCAATTTTCTACTTCATGTTCCTAATTGAGGCGAGTGTATTGTTGATTTTTCTACAAACTGTACTGCTGACTTTTTGTCAAAGAGGAGGCACAAATCAGATATAGTACACCATTTCTACACCTACCATCAGTTACCTACCTGTTAAAGAATGGCAAAAGTCCACATCGGTGGTTAATGAGATGGGTGGACTCCTTATAAGGCTTGGACAATCCTCCTCCCTTTGAGCTAGCTTTTGGGGTGTGAGTTAGGCTTAAAGACCTAATTTAACTGTTAAAGAATGACAAAAGTCCCACATCGGTGGTTAATGAGATGGGTGGACTCCTTATAAGGCTTGGACAATCCTCCTCCCTTTGAGCTAGCTTTTGGGGTGTGAGTTAGGCCTAACACCTAATTTAACATGGTATCAGAGCAGGGCCCATCTCACCCGATGTTGGGGCTCCCAAAAATCAAAATTGCTCACGCACCAGATGCTAAGCACGTGAGGTGGGGTGTTAAAGCATGACAAAAGTCCCATATCGATGGTTAATGAGATGGGTGAACTTCTTATAAGGTTTGGGCAATCCTCCTCCCTTTGAGTTAGCTTTTGGGGTGTGAGTTAGGCCTAACACCTAATTTAACACTACCTCTTGCGGCTAAAGGAAGCTTCATCTTGAAAAAACAAATTTTCGAAGGAAGAAGCTGAAAAGGATCAAGTAGAGAGGTGAATTTGAAAGTATACTCAAATTAGTGGACCTATTGTTTAGGTTATGAGAAAACTTATCACCTCTTAAGCAAAAATGCAGAAAATGTGCAGAGGATAAATCATTAGATTTATTATTTCAAAACTTTCAAGACACGATTCATGAATTATTTGGATTTTTTCTTACTGTTACTTGAATTTTAGTGTTAGAATGGTATTATTGATCTTCACATTTTGTGATGTATGAACTCATGTTCATTTCGTATTATCATGTCAGCTGCTTTTCCCAGCATACATATGATAAACGAAGAAAATTTTCACAAACCCAAACGATACTTAAATTTGGTTTGTTTGTTTTGTTTATTGGTTGTGATTCATGTATTATGAGATATGGTTGTAATGTGTTTAAAGCTTCATATTCAGAAAGTTACTAGCAATGAAAAAAGCTTTTAAAGTACCCTAACCACAAACATTTTGTTCAACACGACATCTACGGATATGATTACCATGACGGCATGACCATACAACTGATTTGCAGCGTCTTTGGACCATGGTACTTTGTATAACCAAGAGCAAATAAGAGATATAGATGATTACGAGACACTGAAGAGGTAAGAAATTTATTTATTTTTGAATTTTGCATATTCCTATTCCTTTCTGTCTTTCTATCTCTTTCATTTATTATGCTCTTTTGTAATATCAGAGTTAAATGTTTGCCTTCCAGATGATGCATGATACTGATAGTAGATTGAGTTTTGTTATATCTTTCCTTTCAGCAAGTACCTCCAGTCCTCTATCTGTTCATCAGAGGAATGAAATATAGGCATTGATTGTAAATGAAATAAAGTTGTGTTTTATTTTTGTTCCAAGTTATATGTGTGCCGAAATTGTAAGAGTTTCATATGAAATATTTGAATTTCCACTTATTTTGGAGATAATGATGATATCAAGAAGCTTGAGGTGGAAAGGGTATTGTCATTAGTTATTAGTTTTTGCTTGATTTTGATTTTTTGTGTGTTTGGGTTACTGGAATCTTTGCTTATCAGCAAACTCAAAGGTTATCTCTTTTTCTATATTATGGGGTTTAATTTTTTGCTCCAACTTTTCATACATATGCTACTCATTTAGACCTGATTCATACTAGATATATTCAATTCGCCTAAAAGCTCTAGCCCTATTTGTAGTATTATATAACAATGTTGAAGAAAGTTTTGGAACAGATTGGAGTTGCCCTGCCTAACTTCATGGCTCAAAGGAAACAAAAAGGAAAATGAAGGAGAAACCAGAGCTGAAGGTCTATGTAATTTCATGACGACTCTAAATTACCTTTAAGATCAGATTTCTTTCTTTCTAGATGTATCAGAAAAGATGCTCACTTGATTTATCACATTAGACTTGTAAACATTGATACTATAAAAAAGACCTATTTTTATTTTCTCTGTAAGCAAATGCTGCACTGTTATGCCTGTGTGTGTGTTGTGTATCTCAGAATAGTTCTCAGCACTTTCCCTTTTCTATATTGCTGATTTAGGAGGAATAGTTATGTTCACTTTTTTTTTCTTTCTATTGTTTGAACTTAGTGATGACAATTGTTAACATTTTTATTAGTAATAGTAATGTTGTTATATTAATTGTTGGATCAAAATTCAAGAATATTGGGCCCGTGCTTAGCATGGGCCATCACTGATCTAGTTTAATATGAAAGGCAGTAGTCACTAATGCAATAATTGAAGACAGTGTGTGTTTCTTTAATAGATAGAAAATGAAAGCTTTGATCTTATAATTGAAAAATGACAAATCAATTTTATTAATAAAAATAATATAACAATCTTCATAATTGGTAGTACATCAAATCATTATATTATATTTAATTGGATAATAGCACTCCCCCGTCTTATATTAGATTGACATCTTACTAAATTAGGATAGAATTAATTAATTCTTTTTTCATTTTACCCCTATAATTAATATGGTCTTGGAAAGTTTAAACAAATTTTGAAAATTCAAAATTTATTTTTTCAACAAATTAATTAATATAAACAATGGGAATAATAGTAAAAATTGATCAATTTATTAATGATTTCTTAATTATCGTGTAAAATAGAAAGTGTCTATCTAATACGGAACAGATAGTAATAATATTTATATTTATATATATATATATATATGAAATGAGACTATATAAGAGCGCACAAGATGAACCATTTGGTTCATCACCTTCACCCCCACAAACATATAAAGGCATCCCTCTCCTCCCTCTCTTTCTCTTTTAAGATATTATTATTATTATTATTATTATTATTATTATTATTATTATTATTATTATTATTATTATTATTATTATTATTATTATTACGATGTTTGATTCAGTTTATGCACACTTTAACTTATTTTATAAAGTATTTGCTATGTTCCACCAGTTTCCGTAAAAAAGATAGTTCGTCGAAATATTTTCCAAACCTTTTTCGTTAGAGCATGAATTTTGATTCAACTAATTTTTGTGAATCTAATAAAGAAAACAACACAAAAATCATATCATTAGCGATATTTAATATGAAAGGCAGTAGTCACTAATGCAATAATTAATTTAAGACAATATGTGTTTCTTTAATAGATAGAAAATGAAAGCTTTGATCTTATAATTGAAAAATGGCAAATCAATTATATTATAAAAATAATATATTAATCTTTTCATTCCCCAAAAATAGGCACAGAATCCCCAAAAAATGATATACTAAAATCGAAAATAAATAATAATTTAAAACAAAAATTAATTAAATATGTTATGTCTGTAATTTAGAAACTTCATTTGTAATTAAATATAAGTATGTGTATATATTGTTAGTTAAAGTCTTAAATAGTATACTTTTGTAATTTTCACTTATATTAATAGATAGAAAATGAAAGGTTTGATCTTATAATTGAAAAATGACAAAATCAATTATACTATAAAAATAATATAATAATCTTCATAATTGGTACATCAAATCATTATATTATATTTAATTGGATAATAGTACTCCCCCGTCTCTTATTAGATTGACATCTTACTAAAAATATACGTTTCATATTACTTGATCACTTACTAAATTAGGATATAATTAATTATTTTTTCTCATTTTACCCCTATAATTAATATGGTCTTTGGAAGTTTAAACAAATTTTGTAAATTCAAAATTTATTTTTTCAACAAACTAATTAATATGAACAAAGGGCACAATATTAAAAAGGATAATGCTAAATGGCCAGAAAAGTTGGCCAGAATTTGGCCATAAATTTTTAAAAATTATAATATCTTTTTTATTTTAAAATAAACTGATTTTTTTCATCTTTTAGTTAAAGTGTATTAAAGTTAAAATGGTAAAAATGTTCAAAAAGATAAAATAACATAGGTAAAATACCATTCTGGCCAAAAGAATTTTTCCTATTAAAAAATATCAATTTATTAATGATTTCTTAGTTATCGTATAAAATAAAAAATGTTCATCTAATACGGAACAAAGATAGTAGTAGTATCACATGTTCCATGAGTAACGACTTTTCTTTGGGTTTTTATATTTATAATTTACAATATATATGAAATGAGGCTATATAAGAGAGGACAAGATGAACCATTTGCTTCATCACCTTCACTCCCAAAAGCATATAAAGGCATCCCTCTCCCCTCTCTCTTTTCAGATATTTTTTATTATTATTATAATGTTTGAGTCAGTTTATGCACACTTAAACTTATTTTATAAAGTATTTGCTATGTTCCACCAGTTTCCGTAAAAAAATTAGTTCGTCGAAACATTTTCCAATTTTTTTTTATTAGAGCATGAATTTTGACTGGACGTTCAAAATTATTGATTTTCTGATAGTCTATACATATATGTGTATCATGTCTTTAATTTAAATATTGATAACATGGAGAATTTCACATCAATTAATACTTATTTAAGACAACAACCTGGAATTACCTTTTAAGTAATCTGATTCTATTAATATTATTATACCATAAAAAATACATAGATTTTTATATATTTATATAACTTGTTTATTTATTTTTTCATGCAGAAATCTCTTCAAATAGGGGCAAAATGTTGAACCAAAATAGTCATTTTATTTTCACAATTTTGGCAATATTTTTGGTTTTGCCCCTAAGTTTATTATCCAAAAATGTGGATGCTCAAATTCCATTAAGAAGACATTTATTAAGTCATGAATCAGAACATTATGCAGTAATATTTGATGCTGGAAGTACTGGAAGTAGAGTTCATGTTTTTCGATTTGATGAAAAATTAGGACTTCTTCCTATTGGCAACAATATTGAGTATTTTATGGCGGTATGTATGTATTTTTTTTTTTACAATACTATATTTTATTGTGGCGTAAAATACGCGTTTGTTAGTTTTGAATGAGTTAGAAATAAATTTTCGAATTTAAATTATATATATCATACGTGTAAATATTTTTTATACTATCAGTACGGTGTAATTTATAACTTGTTGTCTATAGTGGTTTATTTATTATTCATTATGAAGTTAGTTCCACTTATATATTATTCATCTTTTAGGTAAGATCATGCTATATCGCTTAAAAGTTTTTTACATTGTTTGTGTATATAAGTCAAATCGAGAACTAGTGGTAACTGGTGGACTCGATTAGTGGAAGAGTCGGGATTATTACTTAGATGGTTTAATTTATGAAAAGTAAATATATGAAGGAGTCAAATAATAAATTTAACTTGTATATATAGTGTAATTTTTAATCGTATGGGGTTCGAATGAAACTCCTAAACCCTACCTAGATCTGTCCTTGGACTTGATCATTGAGAGCTAGAGATCTAATTACCGATTCAATTTAAATATAGTAAAATGTATTTTTTAAAATTCAGACCGCCCCCCACCCCCACCCCCTCTTTTAAAATCTTATATAATATTTAATTTAATTAATTTTATCTTGATTTTATAGACAGAGCCAGGTTTAAGTTCATATGCAGAAGATCCAAAGGCTGCAGCCAATTCACTTGAGCCACTTTTAGATGGAGCTGAAGGAGTTGTTCCACAAGAATTGCAATCTGAAACACCTTTAGAACTTGGGGTTAGTATATATATATTTTACATAATCAGATCATTTAAAACGCGAAAAAGGTCATATATTAAATAATTATCATAAAAAGAGATAACAATAAAAAATTCTACGAAAATAATTACCTATATATAATTGTTCATAACAAGTGAAACTAATAATATGAAGAAAGATAGATCAAGCAACTTGTGACAATAAGTAAAATTACATTTATAGTATGAAAAATCTTTACACTGTCAATGATCACAATATAGGTTAAATCCTATTAACATAATATACAATTGTATTATCATATAATAGAAGTATATAATTGGATTCGAGTTCCTTTTTATATGAGATTTTTGGTAAGAATTCAGGTTTAGTCAGGCTTCAATGCAGGTCTGAACGTACACCGGATGAGATTAAAAGAAAGAAGTACTTTATTATAATATAGAAAATAATTATGCAAATTTTAGTATTGTTACTTTATCATTTAGAATTGTTTATGATAAATGAGACTTTTGATTAATCTTTTAATTATTGTTTTCTTGTGTGAATTATTTAAATGATTACAGGCAACAGCAGGTCTTAGGATGTTAAAAGGGGATGCAGCTGAAAAAATTCTACAAGCAGTATATTATTAACTTGAAGAAAAAATACTTTTATTATTTTAAAAAATAATTAATCCTCCTTTTACTACTTTATTAATTAATTCTTTTTTGTTGTTATTTTTCAATTTTAAAAGGTGAGAAATTTAGTGAAGAATCAAAGCACTTTCCATAGCAAAGATCAATGGGTCACTATTCTTGATGGAACTCAAGAAGGCTCTTATATGTGGGTAAGTCGTTCATCTAACTCTTTAAATTAAAAATAATTAACAGTATTATATAACTCATATATTAAAAGTGTATAATCTATGTATATTTTTCACCCAAAATAAATAGTGAATCTGATAGGTTATTTGTGTAAAGACGGTTGACTTTTTAATGTGAGTCTCTTTGTATATACCCAAAGGCCATGAGAATATTAAATAATATAATATAATAATTACATGCAACTCTCATATAAATTGATCTTTAAAAAGTAAACATAAAATATCATAGTGTAGGGTAAGTAAAAGATCTCAACTAATTAGCAAATCTTTTTATTTAAATCAGCTATTATAAGTTTAAAAATCCTTTTTAGTTTCTTTCTAATTTTGGTTATTTGATATTTTATTTATTAATAGGCTGCAATAAATTATTTATTGGGAAATTTGGGCAAAGATTATAAAAGTACAACAGCAACAATTGATCTTGGTGGTGGTTCAGTCCAAATGGCATATGCTATATCAAATGAACAATTTGCAAAAGCTCCTAAAAATGAGGATGGAGAACCTTATGTTCAACAAAAACATCTTATGTCAAAAGATTATAATCTCTACGTACATAGGTTTGTTTTCTCCTCCTTTTCTATTTCACTCGATATCTGGTACTCACTTTGCAAGGGTACGAGTTTGACATGAGAACTAACTAACTTTAGCTCAAACTCGATCTGTATACACGTATAATGTTCGCTTTGCAGGGACAGAACAATTATGGTTATTTTGGTTTAATATGTAAAAATAACCTATTCAGAACCAAGTAACACTAAAAAAATAGCGGTATATATAAGAAATATGCACATAAACAAAGAGTGTTAAATTTTTTACCGACATTAGTTAATTCATGTTACTGAATCTATGTCGTTATAGACTTTAGGGACATTTACAAAGAGTATTACTTGTCTTTAAAAAATGTATTTAGTGGCAATCAAGTGTTAAAGATTATTTTTGAAATAGTGTAAGTAAAAAGAATTATGGTCTAGAACCAATAAACTAAAAAGTCTAGCTCAGCCTAAATTGCTTTGAAGTCTCGACTAATCTAGATTCATGTCACATAAGATCATATATTAAAGGGAAAAGTGCAACTTACAATAATTCAATAATTAAGATTTTAGTGTATTTAATAATTATAATATATTGATTATGTATTTTTAATGTATATATGCAGTTATTTAAACTATGGGCAATTAGCAGGTCGAGCTGAGATTTTCAAGGCTTCAAGAAATGAAAGTAATCCTTGTGCTTTGGAAGGATATGATGGTATATAAACATACCTATAATCTCTTATAAATTCTAATT
Source organism: Solanum tuberosum (assembly GCF_000226075.1). Lineage (NCBI taxonomy): Eukaryota > Viridiplantae > Streptophyta > Magnoliopsida > Solanales > Solanaceae > Solanum > Solanum tuberosum. The sequence continues at coordinate 1,252,354 of NW_006239038.1, forward strand.
AATTACTAATCTTCACCACAAATTATATTTTGTCCGAAACAGTTATAATAATACGAGAAATAGTTATGCTACAATAATAAGCTAAACCATATTGATCGTGTAAAAAATCTTATGATGTTAACTGTTAATGTATATAACTTAAATTTATATATACCTTAACAATACTTAAGTATCTCTATATGTAGGGTGTTTGGTCAAACTTATAAACTGATTAAACTAGCTCTATAGCTAGCCTATAAATAATTTTAAACTTATCTATGATTTTAAAATCAAATCATGAATCAAAAGTTATAAGTTGATCAATCCTGATTATATTTTTTTAATTGTAAAATGATCTATTATCAGTTTCATCAGTACTTTTTTTTTAATCTAAACACGTAACTGCTTATTCTAGAAATCATTTTTTTTTTCTTCTAGGGTATTACTCATATGGAGGAGTGGACTACAAAGTAAAAGCACCAAAGAAAGGTAGTAGTTGGAAGAGATGCAGGAGGTTAACTAGACATGCACTTAAAGTAAATACAAAATGCAAGAATGAAGAATGCACCTTCAATGGAGTGTGGAATGGTGGTGGTGGTGATGGACAAAAAAATATTCATGCTTCATCATTTTTTTATGATATTGGTGCTCAGGTAAAATTAATTTTTATATATATGCAACAATTTAGAAAAATGTTACTATACTAAAAAAGAATTGAATCTAGCGGCGGATAAATTTTGTGGCTAATTAAATAGCCTAATTTGTCGCTAATTCTATTTAGCAGCAACGGATTAGCCTTAGCTACAAGCACGATGAACTAGCAACAAAGTTCGTAGCTAATTTCAAGTTTTTCACTTGAAATTAAGTAGTGCATGTTAGGAATGAAAAGAAGAATTTTCTTGATAATAATTAATCAAATTTGGTGATAAAGGAAGTTGGTGGAGGGTATACTTATCATTTAGAGTTGGGGCAGGGGTCGCTATAGTGGCTATGATGAGCTATTTTATACGACTTGATGATCGGATGTAGACAATACTATAAGGGTTTGTTACTATCTAATTAACCTTTTTCCGACTTATCACCGATAATTTATATATAGTTTCAAACTCAATAATGACAATGAAAAATTATGGTCGCACTCATTATAGGGCTTAACCACAACACTTTACGGCACGAGCTTGACACCTAATCATGTACCAATAAGTGTCTAGTAGTAGTTGTCAATTGTTATAATATTTATATTACTTTGGTATATATGTATCATCATTTTTTGGTGTTGAATTTTGCATTGTAGGTTGGCATTGTTGACACCAAATTTCCATCTGCTCTAGCAAAGCCAATTCAATACTTAAATGCAGCTAAAGTTGCTTGCCAAACAAATGTGGCAGACATAAAATCTGTATTCCCAAAAACTCAAGATAGAAATATCCCATACTTGTGTATGGACTTGATATATGAGTACACTTTGCTTGTTGATGGATTTGGTAAGTATATATTTTCCAACTCTTTGAATTTAACTTATATACACTGATCAGATGTTTCACTAGAATGACATTTAGGTTATTCAACTAAGGGTCAATATAGTACTTTTGGTTTCTCTATTATTTTAATCCATGTGATATCTGACTAAGTGTATTAAGACTTTAATAAGTTAAATTATGTCCTTTCGATCCTCTCGATACATATACTTAC
>NW_006239038.1:1254422-1265463 GCF_000226075.1 Solanum tuberosum
CCCCCCCCCCCCCCCCGCCCTCTTTTTTTGGACAGGACTAAATCCACACAAAGAAATAACAGTGATACATGATGTGCAATACAAAAATTATCTAGTTGGAGCAGCATGGCCATTGGGATGTGCCATTGACTTAGTTTCTTCAACTTCAAACAAGATTAGAGTTTCATCATCTTAATGTTGTTATGTCAATCAATTGTATCAATAATGTCATGCCCTTTGCTTTGTTGTTTTTTCTTATCTTGTCTTTAATTAATGGGCATTACATCCAAATTGTGAACAATTTATCTCTTAATTAGAGCTTAAGATAGTCAAGTTGTCACGATTTGAATCACATATTGTTCAATTGGACCTTTTTGGTTCCATTGTTGATTATCCTTAAAAAAGAAATCAAATATATATGTTTTAGTATATAATTAAATAAATGGAGAATTTTCGCATACAATCCCTCAAAAATAACTTAATTATGCTCCATAACTATAGTTTGCTAATTACGATTCGTAGCTACATGTTATAGGAAGGAAAGTGGCGAGCGAGATTGGGAGATAGGATAGAGGCGAGTGAGAAAAGGAAGAAAGTGGAGAAAGGTGAATTGTATATGTATATATTGGTTAGATAATTGTATATATGTAACTACTATGTATACATATATCTTCATAAAGTTTGAATTCGTATACAATTGAATCGAGTTAAAACATTTGTATTTGTATATTCAATCTCTCTCGCTTTATACTAACACAAACACATTTTATACATTTGTGGTTGTATAAAGTGAGAGAGGGATTGACATAAGAGAATCGAGAAAGAGACTGGCAGGGAGATGAGATAGGCGAGGGAGAGATGACTGAAAAAGAGGAGAGTGGCGAGCGAGATTCCAGAGAGAGGGGAGAGAGGAAGAGAGGAGAGAGGCGAGAGTGAGAATATAACTATAGCTAAAAGTAGGTTCCAAATTGTAATAATGCAAACTGTAGCTATATTAGCTAATTAACTAATTAACTAATGTATGTTTGTTTAATCGCGTAATTTTCCCTATATATTATCTAACTTCGACCATAATAAGCCTATCAACAAAATGATAGTTCAAATAGTAAGCCCGTTACAAAACGAAAGCCCAATAAGTAAGGCCCGTATATATATATATCTTGGCCCGTTTAGAAAAATAGCTACTGCTTCTCCATCAGTTGCCGTCTTCAACACTGAAAGCTCGAACTTGAAGCTTTTTAGTTATGGAGGCGAATACATCAGCTACTGGACGACCCGACCCATTTCGTCTATTTGATGAAAAATCCCAATCTGGGTTCGGATTCGGATTCGGGTCAGGATTTCTTGATGGCCCAGAAAAGCCTCTTCCACCTCCTCCTCCTTCTGTTGAAGTACTTCCCTCACAGGTATTTTTGTGACACTTTTTGCTTATCGAGAGTTAATTTAACTAATATTTGAAGTTAAGTTGGATTAAATTGATAGAAAGTACTACAAGTTGCAATTATTCTCCCGTCGATATGATGAAGAAGAACACATTTAAAAATGTTGGTGAAAAAGTTCTCATAGTTTGAATCTCGAGAAGTTGATTTTTCTTTTTAATATATTGAAAACTCATATTGTTACTCCTTCAATTTGTTTGTCTGGTTTTGACTTGCCACTAAACTTTAGAAAATAAATAAGATTTTTGAATCTTGTAGTCTTTAACTAAATATATGTAGGATGCACCCTAGTATCCTTTAATCGAGTGGTCTTTAACTAAATGTATGTAGGATGTATCCTAGTGTGCTTTAATCTTGTGGTCTTAAATATGTCACGTGGAAGTTGGAATCAAATAGTGGCCAAAAAAGAAAGTGACATTCTTTTTGAAACATGCGTAAGCAAGACAAACAAATTGAAACGGAGGAAGTGCTTATTTTTTACTTTTATTTTGTTTAGTATGATATGATATGAAATGAGTTTAAATGAAGAAGTTGAGATTCATATAGCCGAACCCGACTTGTTTGGGACTGAGGCGTAGTTATTGTTATTGTTGTTGGAGTAGGTTTCATCAAATGTGGAGTTCAATGTGGAGCCTATAGATTTGGATGGCCTTACTTTGCTTAAGGTAAGATTAGTTCTATGATCTTATTAACTCCTTCCTTTTTTATGTGCTAAAAAATATTTTTCTTGATAAAATCATTTTTCAGTGTTTGGTTACTTACAATTGCGGAAATGTTTTTTCTCCAAAAAACAATTTTTTTAATAAGTTGAGTCATTTTTCTGTACAAAGATTCTAGCTTTTACTTCGATTAGCTTGTTTCGATCAACTTTTCTAGAAATACTTGTGAGCCTGCTAAAAGATATCATCGTAATGACACTGTACTTATACTCTGTACAATGTCTTTTACAAGTACCAATTGTTACCTGCTTTTGTTACCAAACAAACACTTATGATTTCGTGCCTATGATTTCCTAAGGTAAAACATTTTCCATGGAAACCATTTTTAACGGAAGAAAGGAATGATTTAGTTTATGTTTAGTTGCCTTAACTGGTGTTTAATTCTTTTCTAGGGAAGGGTCAGTACAAAGGAGGTATTTGGGTTGTCTAATTCAGATTTAATCCCCGGGAAATATGAAGGTACGTAACAATTTAGTTCTCCATTTTGTCTCCTTCATGCTCATCACAAATACTGATACCTCAACATGAATTATGTGAACTTTATTAAGTTGAATGTCGTTTTTATAGGAGTATTTTAAATTTATCAGATGTGGAATAAGATGTAGTGACATCAATTTTTATTGCCAAATAAAGTAGAGTTTTGTAAGGGAAAGTTCATGGCAGGACAGTAAGTCTTGAGAAAAAAGTCCCAAGGCCATTCTATTTACAGATATGGTAGTGCTTACTGATCACTAATTAGAATGTGAAGTGCACCTAGATGACTGATATTCTCATTTATGTTATTCTCATTTCGCAGGGGGGCTGAAATTGTGGGAAGGTTCATTAGATTTAGTGAAGACTCTAAGCTCTGAGATGCAAAGCGGCAAATTATCATTGACTGGAAAAAGAGTTTTAGAGGTGGGCTCCTAATGTGGAGGTGAAATCTTTGATCTTGTATGCTATGCCTAGAGACTGCTAATCCTAACATATTAAATCCACTCTTAGCTTCGGCTTTCCATTAACCTTCTCATTGCAGTTTTAGTCAAAATGATGTCCGATTTATTATGTTCGTTAAGCATACTAAAGTTCTTTTTCTGTTAACAACTTTTGCTTTCCCTAAATAGATCATATGCTTCTGCCAAAGAAAGAGATATTGATAGGTGATTCTCTTTTATAGTTGTGCAAGTTTGTATCGACTATGATCACTTTAAGTTTTTATTGAATACCCGGAGAAACCGTCTTTAGGGGAGGAAATTTTTCATCTCCAATCACTCCCTTTTTGCTCAACTTCAGTTTTTCAATTGAGGAAGTCTTCTCAGTTTTCTTTACCCCTTTGATTGAACATAAATAGTTGAGGTCAAATTTGAGATTGATAGTGGAAATGTTGATTTCCTATTAAGTTTCATTATAACATATTTCAGTTCTCTCATTTAAATAAGACTTCGTCATAGTTACTGTCATTATCATTTTTATCTTTCAGTTGTGATTATCCTTGAGGGATCAACACCCTAATGCTTTTAGATTTGCCAACTAATCTTGACTCAATACTTTACTCTTGTAATTATCTTCCATTATTAATCTTGTTGACTCTCTTTCATTTGTTTTCAGCTTGGTTGTGGTCATGGTCTTCCTGGGATCTTTGCATGCCTTAAGGTACATAAATGCCTTAACTGATTTTCGATTAATTGTCTCATTATCGTCCTCTTGATCAAGATTTTTTCTTTCGTTGTACTAGGGTGCTCGTGCTGTACACTTTCAGGACTTCAATGCTGAGGTGCTCCAATGCCTAACAATTCCAAATGTCAATGCCAATATTCAACAGAACTTGTCGGCCACAGATGACAATAATAGTGCTGAAGTTCGCTTCTTTGCAAGTGATTGGAATGAAGCTCATCTGATTCTTCCTCATGTACCTGCTGATGACGATGTCACAAAAAAGGGCCAAACAGTTGATCAGGCTGCTGGTTATGATATAATTCTCATGGCTGAGACAGTTTACTCAGTTTCTACTCTACCTAGTCTGTACAAACTTATTAAAAAGGTTTGTTTTGGTTGAAATTCTAATTTTAGTTCTATCGGTGAATCTCCTTGCGTCTGAGCTTTTGCTTTTGTTCCTTCCTTTTTCTATTTTTTGTGCAGTGCTTATGTAGTCCTCATGGTATTGTATATCTAGCTGCAAAGAAGCATTATTTTGGTGTTGGTGGTGGATCAAGGCGATTTATTTCGATTGTGGAGAAAGACGGTGTGCTACTTTGTTTACTTTTACTCTTATTCCTATTAATATACTTCCTACTGCATTTTCCATTGTGAACTGGATCGTTGTCCTCTAAAGCTGTTGAATTATGAACTGGTTATCAGTCTCTTTTTTCTTTTTTTCGGTGATCATCATGCTTTTCTCTTTTGAGCCAAGGTTCTATTGGAAACAGTCTCCCTACCCCCAAAGGTAGGGGTAAGGTCTGCGTACACCCTACCCTCCCCAGACTCCATTTATGGGGATTACACTGGGTATATTGTTGTTGTTTGAGGATCATTATGCTTCATTGGTCATGCCATGAGGTGGAGCGGGAGTAGAGGCTTGTTTCTACTCCCCCTGCCCCCGAGTGCCTCGACTAACAATGCTTCTCATGTCTTATCTCACTCCGGTGACTGCTTTTTAGGGTTAATGAATTAGACATATTTTATCATATGATCCATCAAACGCCTAGTTTCCTAATAGATAGAGCTCAATACTCCACTGCATCCTATTCTTACTAGAATCACATGAGCGACTAGTGCGCCTGGATTATCATGAGGATTCCAGTTGCTACACACAGCTAGTGTCCAGTCCGGGTTGTGTGATCAATACAATACCTTCATATCGCTGTTAGCTTGCTCGTCTGCATTGCTTCAAATTGCTTATCATGCACTATCCTACTGATCATCGTTGCTTTTAACCCTTTTCGTTATTTCCAGTTGATGTTTTAAGAGAATACTCATGAGTTTCTTGTTTTCTTCATCAGGTGTTCTAGCAGCTTCTCTCATTTCCGAGGTTACTGATGGTTCCTCGAATGTTCGAGAAGTCTGGAAGCTTCACTTCAGGTGAAGTGTTGTTCTAGTTTCATCTCTGTGAAATGAGGAATCGTTACTTTTAAAATAGATGAATCAAATTGTGATGTTTCAACCATAAACTATTGTTTAAGCATTGCTTGCAGCTCTCTTCTTCTTTCTTCGTGACTTCTTCACTATTGTATTTAATTTCCTTTTCTTACTGATTTTGTGAGTTGAGGGTCTATCGGAAACAATCTCTCTGTATTCACAACGTAGGGGTAAGGTATGTGTACACACTACCTTCTGCAGACTCCACTTGTGAGATTACATCGAGGTTTTTCCCCAAATTTAGCATCTTCAACTTCTATTGTTCTAAAATGGCATACAATTGTTAACACAAACAACGATACAAAACATATATGTGCCTCAAACCCAAATAGTTAGTATCAATTATATGAATCCTCAGTATTGTGGCCTTATCTAGAGACCGACTATGTGAGTAAGCTCACAAAAATAGAGCTAGACCAGATAGGGACAATCACATAATATTAGTCAATAAACTTAGTCGACTAAAGCATAAAATAATTTCAAGTTTGATGATATAAGTTGACATATTTAGGATTAAACTTGAGATTAATCAAATACGGTATAAATTTAAAATTCAATTTAATTCTAAAATATCCACTTTATTCATCTATGATATTGACTCTACAAAACGGCGCACAAAGTTCACATACAACTAATCAAATCAAAGTCTTTGTCGAATATAACAAAAGAAAATGTGACGAATTGATTAAAATTTCTTCACTCTTAATAAAATGTCTCGAGTTTGAGATTTTTAAATGAATTTTTTTTTGATAAAAAATGTTTAACTATCTTAATAAGTTCATTTATATTAACGTGAATTAAAATTAATCAGACTAGTAATGTACGAATGAGAGAAATTTCCCCATACAATATAATATAGGCAAAGTCTTTGTTCCCTATTTCCATGCAATTGTCTAAAGTCATGATTCACATGCATTGAGCCTATTTTATTTATTTTTTTCTCTATAAATTGACACTAATCAATCTCATTAAAAAAAAAACTATATTATTATTTTTTAAGTGGTTGAGAAAATGTTGTACAAAGCTAAAGTCGCCTTGTTCATTTTGTTTATATTTTTGGGTGGATTGCTCTTCCCTGTAGCACCCACAAGAATGACTGCAACAGGAATATAGAATATCTCACCTTATAGTGAGTACCAAACGATATATTCTTACAAGAAAAACAACAATAAAATATTCAATGAAATTCCACAAATGGAGTTTGGAAAGGGTAGAGCATACGTAATTTTTATCACTATTTTGTGGAGGTAGAGAGACTGTTTCTGGAAGATCCCCACTCGAGTGCAACACATTCAAGTATAAAGAAGAAGAAAATAATGTAGAAGAGATTGTAACTACACAACGACTAACAGAATAGTACGATAATCGAAACATAGTAAACAATTAATGATGCGAGACATCAAAAGTAAGAACATATAATAATATGGTTAATACAAAGCAAAGCAATGTAGAACATGTATGCAAAGTCCGATCACCTAAACACATGAATAGTCAATATCAAATACAAAAACCAATAATTATATGTACAACAATCGACACGATGCTTTATACTATCACCAAGCCAAATACATAAATACGCTACTAATAATTAAGACAAGTCCTAGTTATGTGAAATATTTTCTTCCTCTTGTTTTTTAAATAGAAGTTCACATCTACGATATTGATATTACAAAACAGCATACATAGTTCACAAACAACTAATTAAACCAAAGTCTTTGTCTAATGTATCAAAATATTTTTTTCCATCAAGGAATGTGACAAATCAAGTGAAATTCCTTCGAACTTAATTAAATGTCTCTAAGTTTGGAATTTTAAAAAAAGATTTTTTTATAGGAAACGTTTCAACTATCTTAATAGGTTCATTTATACTAGTATGAATCTGAATTAATCAGACCAGTGACGTTCAAATATGAAAACTTTCCCCATACAATATAGGCAAAGTCTTAAATTTGTTCCATATTTTCCATGCAATTGTCTAAGTCTTTGCCTCATGATGGCAAATACATTGGAGAGAAATTTCTTATATTAAGAGTCATATTATGAATAAAATGTTTTATTTGTTGTAGAATTAATAGAAAAGTCAAAAGCTTAGTATGGTACATGAACTAGTTATGAATTTGTCAGTAATGTATTGATCTTTTCAATTTTTAATAAATGAAATATGAAAACAAATTGAGATTTTAAATTTAACAAGTATTTTATTTTTATTTATAACATAAAAAAGTACAAAAAGTAATTTTACATACTGTTGTTTATAACATCTAAAATGAGATCTAAACACCTAATATGAATGTACATATATATATATAACTACAACTCTCTATAGTAGAAACGAAACTTTAAGACAAACATTATTACTATAGAGAGGTTTAACTATATATATATATATATATATGAAGGTCGAGAAAAATATATTATCCACCATCATATATTTAATTTTTCTCAACATATATAAACACACATATCTCGTTGAATCAGTATTCCACAATAGGGGACAATAAATAAATTATCATGATACGGTTATTAATAATATAAAAATTGTTACGCAACTTATTTAAAGAATATTTTTTGTTGAAGGAAGCCTGAAGACTGAAGGAATATGTCGAAGGAACAGGTCCATCGAAGCAGGCTGACGAGTTAGAATTAGAGTCATATTAGGACTAGACTACTAAATCCTAAATTATGTACGACTAAGTTACTGGATCGTGTAGGAGGTTAAAGTCGACTAGGATATCATGTATATTAATATATTTGTGTTGTAGTAGAATTCCTAGTATAGCTAGAATAGGACTCTTCTCCTATATAGGGAGCTTGTAACTCAACATTATTTTTTATCAATACAATCCTTGATTTCTCCATACTTACGTGAGATTTCTATATCTTTATCTTTAGATTAGTTTAATCATGTAATATTAACACACGTATATATTTTCATTTCATAATATAAAACACTACTTTTTTCTCACAATGGGATCTGAAAATTTAGAAAAAAGAGAGTCGAATTTAATATATGACTTGACATTTTGATGTTTAATTTTGAAAATTATGAAATACGTGTGGAATTTAGGAGAAGATTTGACTTTATGACCTAAGAAAGTCTTTATAAAACTTCAAAATTTATTAAAAGGGCTGTGCAATTTAACCCATCATTTTTTTTTTTATAATATAGTTTTTCTCAAAGTGCTTAAGAAAAATGTTGTACAAAGCAACACTCACCTTGTTCATTTTGTTTATATTTTTGGGTGGATTGCTCTTCCCTGTAGCACCCACAAGAATGACTCCAACAGGTATATATGATTTTTTTAAAATTTTGTATGAAAAAAAAATATCCTTTAAATATTTGAATTTATCAAAAAATCATATAACTGAAATAATATCTCTAACGTATAACATTTCTTTTGTTTTGATTATCAGATATCACGAGAGATTTGAGACAGATTGATAGTTTTTTCAATATTCCTTCTCCGTTAATTTATGTTCCGATTGACAATAGTCCTCCAGATCATCGTCCATAAATGGATGATGTCACAATTATTAATATTAAGGGATGAAAGAGCCCACGTTGCTCCCAATAGTCCTCTGAATAAGAGGCGTCATTCACCTTATTATGTCAACTTTGTCCCCAGCAAAATATTATTAATGTTGTTATTGTTGTTGTTAATTAACGAGTTCATAAAAATGTTTAAATACTTTAGTTTTGGTGTGTATGAGTATCTATGAATTGTAATTTCTCATATTAATTAAGAGTCATATAATGAATAAAATATTTTACATATATTGTCATGTGCCCATGAGGCCTAAGAATTACCTAAAAAAATATTACACTATACTAGTCAATAATTTTCAAGTTTGGTAAGATAAGGATATTCATGATTAAATTCAAGATTAATCGAATATCTAATCTCAAATTTAATCCTAGGATATCTTACCTTATTTTGAGTACCAAAGGATTCTTACAAGAAAAACAACAATAACATATTCAATGAAATCCCACAAGTGGAATTTGTGAAGGAAAGAGCATGCGTAATTTTTATCACTACTTTGTGGAGGTAGAGAGACTGTTTCTGGAAGATCCACACTCGAGTGCAACACATTCAAGTATAAAGAAGAAGAAACAATGTAGAAGAGATTGTAACTACACAACGACTAACAGAATAGTACGATAATCGAAACATAGTAAGCAATTAATGATGCGAGACATCAAAAGTAAGAACGTATAATAATATGGTTAATACAAAGCAAAGCAATGCAGAACATATATGCAATGTCCGATCACCTAAACACATGAATAGGCAATATCAAATACAAAAACCAATAATTATATGTACAACAATCGACACGATGCTTTATATTATCACCAAGCCAAATACATAAATACGCTACTAATAAGACTAAGTCCTAATTATGTGAAATATTTTCTTCCTCTTGTTTTTCAAATAGAAGTTCACATCTACGATATTGACATTACAAAACGGCATAAAGAATTCACAAACAACTAATTAAATCGAAGTCTTTGTCGAATGTAACAAAAGAATTTTAAAAATAAAGATTTTTTTTATAGAAAACTTTTCAACTATCTTAATAGGTTCATTTATACTAAATGAATCTAAATTAATCAGACCAGTGACGTTCAAATATGAAAACTTTCCCCATACAATATAGGCAAAGTTTTTGTTCCATATTTTCCATGCAACTGTCTAAAGTCTTTGCCTCAAGATGTCAAATACATTGGAGAGAAATTCATGATACACATGCATTGAGCCTATTTTTTTTTTCTCTATAAATTGACACTAGTCAATTAATTAAACAAAAACTATATAAATTTTTTTATTTTTAAGTGGTTCAGAAAAATGTTGTATAAAGCTACACTCACCTTGTTCATTTTGTTTATATAACTAAAAGATTGCTCTTCCCTATAGCACCCACAAGAATGACTACAACAGGTATATATGATTTTTTGAATGAAAAAAAAAATGATCCTATAAATATATTTTTTCATATTTTATTTATCAATCTCCTATGAATAAAATTATATAACTAAAAGAATGTTTTTGATGTACGATATTTCTTTTATTTTGATTTTCAGTAATAGCAAGAGATTTGATAAAGATTGATCGTTCTTTAATTGGTGTTTTAAAGGATAATAGTAGTTCAGATCGTCAAGGACATCGTTAACCCTACTAATAGTGGATGAAAGACAGAAATTTAATGATCACTATTATTAATGTAGTATTTTGCTTAGGTCCTTAATTAAGTTTTCGTGTGTATAAGTATCTATGGATTGTAATATTATTTCGTATTATGAATAAACTGTTTTATCTATTGTGTAATAGCTAAGAAACTAAAATTTTGCAAAACAGCCTATAAATATAGAATTCTTATGTAAACTTGAAATGTTTAAATTTTCAATTAATTTCAAATGTAAATGTTCTTTAGATTTTAATTATTTGTCGGTATGATATAACTAGCTATGTATTTTATATTTTTATTAGTAATGTATTACTCTTTCCAATTTTTAATTAATGAAATATGAAAATCATTTCGGATTTTAGGTTAACAAGTATTTTGTTTCATTTATAACATAAAAAGTACAAATTTTTTTTTACATATTTTTGTTTATAATAATTAAATAAGATCTAATCGTCCGATGTCAATAAATAAAAAATAAAAATAAAAAAAAAATAAAAAAAAAATATATATATATATACACTTCACTATTATAAGTAGGGGTGTTCACGGTTTGGATAAAAACCGATCCAAACCGAAAAACCAAACCAAACCGATAAAATA
>NW_006239038.1:1266802-1272196 GCF_000226075.1 Solanum tuberosum
TTTTTATAAACAATTTTAAAGATCTTATACATATTTTCATTAAAATTTCTTTATAATTTACTTATTGAAAGCAAAAATGCCCAAGATGAAACATTTATCTTATTGATTTCATGTATATGAGTGTGTATGTCAATTTTTTTGTGGGACTGAAAATGTTATTGTCTCTTCCTTCTAGGCCAATATAGTGAATTTTAAAGCTTTATTGATAGTAAATTTAGTGATTGAAAGTTTAGTAATTTAAGTCATTCTAACTATTTTTCGTTTTGAATGGATTGTTGTCATTTTTTCACATTTTAAATGAATTGTTTCTTTTTTTTTTGTGTATGGTTAATAACCGAATAACCGAACCAAACCAAACCGAAACCGATAATCACCAAACCGATAAATGTATATTATATTTGGTTTGGTTTGGTTTTGATAATTTTAAAACCGATTAAGTTGGTTTGATTTTGGTTTTGACCAATAACCGATCCAAACCAACCCGTGAACACCCCTAATTATAAGCATGAAACTTTCAGACAAAAGTATGTAACGTTTACTATATAGAGAGATTTTAAGCGTACATGATATATAATTGAAAAAAAAAAGTTTATTCACCATCATGTATTTAATGTCTCTCAACATATATAGACACACATATGTTGAATTAGTCTTTCATATATAATAGAGGACAATAAAGAAATTACATTAATGTGGTGATTAATAATATAGAAATTGTTACGCAATGCTTATTTAAAGAATATATATAATTAACACACGTATATATTATTGTTCCATAATATAAAACAATATTTTTTTTTTCTCACCACGGGTCTGAAATTTAGAAAAAAGAGAGTCGAATTTAATATTTGACATGACCTTTTGATGTAAAAATTGTGGAATTTAGGAGTAGACTTGACTTTATGACAAAATAAGTCTTTATAAATCTTCAAAATTTATTAAAAAGGCCTATGCAGTTGAATTATCTTCCTTTTTTTTTCTATAAATAAATTGACACTAATCAATCTCATTAAACAAAAGTTTTTCTTTGTTCTCAAGTGGTTGAGAAAAATAATGTTGTACAAAGCAACACTCACCTTGTTGATTTTGTTTATATTTTTGGGTGGATTGTTCTTCCCTGTAGCACCCACAAGAATGACTTCAAGAGGTATATATATGATTTTTTGATTATTTTTTTTGTACGAAAACAAATAATTCATATAAATATTTTTATTTATCAATAAATCATATAACTAAAAGAATATTTCTGATGCACAACATTTCTTTTGTTTCGACTCTCAGTGAACGTGGAAAAATTGGGAATTCCTCGGGGAATTCAAGATCCGGGGGACAGAAGCCCGCGAGGTCCCGTGCCATAAACGGATGACGTCACTATTATTAATTAAGTACTTTAGTTTGGTGTGTATGAAAATCTGTGGATTGTAATATTTGAGATATAATGTCCTATTTCCCGTGATATTTTTTTAAAAAAAATAAATTGTTCCATATGAAATTATTTTATATTTAGATTTATTTTAATTGAAATGATTTATAGTAAAATAATTATCTATAGCATATTATAAATTTTGAATGTTTTCTTCATTTTATTTTTGTGTCAAACCAAATAACATCACATATATTAAAATACAATAAGAAATTATCTAATGCGAAATTCACACACACATATATATATATATAAGAAGAGTGATAAGATAAAAGAGTTTGAAGGGTGATTTTGTCATTTATATCCTATGACAAATTATGATGAAATTATTATACCATTCAAAGAGAGGGATAACTTATTTCGATACTAATTGTTAATCTTGAGATAATCAACAAATTAAGTGACATTATAATTTAATCCCAAGACTATTTAGTATAATCTTTCACACCAAACGACCCCTAAGTGTACATAATAATCGAAAAAAGAAAATTGTCCACCATCATGTATTTAATACCTCTCAACATATATAAACACACATATTGTTGAATCAGTCTTCACAATAGAGGACAATACAGAAATTACAATAATGTGGTGTATATATATATATATATATATATATATAATTAATTAACACACCTATATATAATTGTTCCATAATATAAAACATTATTTTTTTTCTCACCACGGGGTCTAAAATTTAGAAAAAAGAGAGTCGAATTTAATATTTGATATGACCTTTTGATGTTTAATTTTGAAAAAATTGAAATAAGTGTGAAATTTAGGAGTAGACTTGACTCTATGACAAAAAAAAAAAGTCTTTATAAATCTTCAAAATTAATTTAAAAGGCCTATGCAGTTGAATTTATCTTCCTTTTTTTTCTTTAAATAAATTGACACTAATCTATCTCATTAAACAAAAGTTTTTCTTTGTTCTTAAGTGTTTGAGAAAAATAATATAATGTTGTACAAAGCAACACTCACGTTGTTCATTTTGTTTATATTTTTGTTCTTAAGTGTTTGAGAAAAATAATATAATGACGTCACTATTATTAATGTTGTTATTGTTGTTGTTAATCAACAAGTCAATTTCCCTTTCAATAAGATCTTATTCTAAAAATATTTAGGTACTTTAGTTTGGTGTATGAATATCTATGGATTGTAGTATTATTCTCATATTAAGAGTCATATTATGAATAAAATGTTTTATGTGATGTGGAGCTATATATTTAAATTTTAATTGAACTTCAATATATATTTTAAATTTCGAATGAAAAACTATACAAAAATTATGTGCATGCGTCATATCATAATTAATATGGAGGTCATATCATAAAAATAAGATTATATTCATAACTCATAATATGTCTTATAATTTTACGCCACATCATAAATATGGAGATCATATTATTAAAATAACATCATATTTATAAGTATGTCTTATAATTTTTATTACTACTCGTATTCAATTTTTATGAATAGATTGCTTTCCTATTAAATATTTCTTACATTAGTTTAAAATTTGAGATTAGTATCGTTTATTTGTGAAGAGATTAAAATCTAATTTTTAATTATTTGTGCTAAAATGTCCTATTTCACGTGATACTTTTTTTAAAAAATTGTCCCATATGAAATTGTTTTAATTGAAGTGACTTATAGTTTAACCATTATAGCATGTTACAAATTTCAATTTTACTTTTTGTCTTTGTGTCCAACCAAATAATATCACATATATTGGGATATAAGGAGGAATTTTCTAATACAAAAATTACCCGAAAAATATTCTTTTAGAAATATTACACTATACGTTTTTTCGGAAAATAATATTTGCAAATTATCCAACACTTTCATATATTATAATAGCCATATGATTCCACTATTTTCACTATTATATGCTCATTTATTTTTAGTTTCAGTGTCTTACTTTAATTAGACAGTAAATTAAAGAATTTGTTTTAGATGAACTAAAGAAGAAAAAAGTAACACAAATAAATTGAAATAGAAGTAAGCAGACAAATTTAATGCATATGTTCCTTAGATTTCAATTATATTTGGTTAGATATTTTACTTGATGAAACCATTTTTCAGTGTTTGGTTACTTTCAATCGCGGAAATGTTTTTCAAACCCTTATCCCTTAATCTTATTGACTCTTTTTCATTTGTTTTTAGCTTGGTTGTGGTCATGGTCTTCCTGGGATCTTTGCATGCCTTAAGGTACATAAATGCCTTAATTGATTTTCGATTAATTGTCTCATCCTCTTGATCAAGATTTTTTCTTATAGGTTTATCCAAATGTATAGATTAATCTATCCAAATGTATCCAAATTGTTGCTGTGGCAATGTTTTTATAAAAACAATTTTATTTTATTTTTTTGGAAATTGCTGCCATAGCAGCGATCTTAATTTTTTTTAAAAAAACTCAAACCGCTGCCCGGGCAGCGATTTTCTGAAGAAAAAAAAAAGTTGGACAAAATCAGGGCAGCGATTTTGATCTGTTAACGGTGTCAAACAAAATTGCTACTGAAGTAGCGATTTTGCCCTTTTGGTTAGAATTTTTTTTTATGTGCCCTTTTGAAATTTTTGTCAAATTTTTTTGCCCTTTAGACTCCGGACTCTAGTTTTTAGCTCCTAATTTCTACTAGAATGAGTTTGTTAAATCCTGGGATACACCTATAACGGGTGAAATATAAGGATAGTGTCTGCAAACACACCTCAAGCTTTAATGAATTCCATACAAGTGTTCGTAATGAAATATTTTCCGTAAGACTTCCTAACATATAATGCCTCAACACATATAAACACAAATATCTTGTTGAATCAGTCTTTCACAATAGAAGACTATAATGAAATCACAATAATACGATAATTAATAATATAGAAATTGCTGAGCAATACTTATTTAAAGAATATTTTTGCCATTAGATATAGTTTAATCATGTATTATTAACACATGTATATATTTTTGTTTCATGATATAAAACACTATTTTTTTTTGGGCAAAAAACTTAAATATACAACTTAAAGTCTTTAATTACATCAATATAGCAATACTTTTTTTTTCAACTATATAACAATATTTTTTTTTCAAAACTAGAATTTTTATCTTTTTTTAAAAACGTTTACCAAGTCAGCCACAAATATCACGTATCCCTTAAATTTCTCCAATTATTTTTACTTTTCCTTTGATTTTACTTCCCAATTTGTTATATATTATCTAGGTTTCATACAAAAATAAAACTCCTCTTCTCTACTAAGATCGACGATCTAAATGCATACCAATAATTTTCAATTCTAATTCAACACAGCGGGTGATGCGACTCATCAGGTAATTGATAAAAAACAGTTCATATGGTGATTTTTTTCGTGGTTGTATTTGATTTTTTACAACATATTGATTTTAATCTTTTTTGTAGTTATTCTTTTGGTTTATTTTGTCGATTTTGGTGGAATGTAAATTCATACGATTTGTTTGATGTTCTGGAGCATCAATATGCTGGTTTAATTATAAATAAATATTAAAATTTATCAATTGTTTGTGAAATAATATTGAGTTTTTCACAGCATCTGAGTTTTTATTCTTTTGGTATTGATTTGTTGTTTTATGTTAACGATTTTGGTGTAATTACAACAACTTCATATGATTTTTATTGTAATCTGATGTGTCGAATAAGATTTTTTTGAAAAATTTAGGTTTAATTGATTAATGCAACAACTTAAAATAACATCATAAATTGTGTGTTTAAATTGGTATGTTGAATGGCGTATGTTAACAGATTGTATCAATATTACTTTTGATATGTGATATGGTGTACACATACCAACTGCAAGTAAGATTGTAGGTGCATGTATATGTGTTTTTTGTTGTATTATTTGGTATATAAAAATACAACAATAAAATAATATTTTGGTACATTATTTGGTTTATTTTGATTATTTGAATTGGTGTATATAATAAATTGAAAAATTGATAATAT
>NW_006239038.1:1272475-1318887 GCF_000226075.1 Solanum tuberosum
TTGGTATACCTGTTAGTGTGAATTACCACAAGTATGCCAATTTATTATTTAGTATAGTAAATGGTGAAAAAGTTAGTCACTTACTAGAGTGTATAAAAAGAAAAACTTAGTTGTGTGCCATCAATTACCAATGTAACTACCAAGATGTTTAAATATATGGATGTAGTAACTGCATTCTGCAAAATTTAGCAAGATATTAAGAGTTTGTAATTCAATACATAGTAAGTATTAACAATACTATATTATACATAGTATGTTTTGGTATTATTACTGATAATGTATGTTTTAAATTGAAGGTACGCTGATCAACAGAACACCTTCATACAGTTATAAATGGTGCAAAGAGGTTTACAGTATGTCTAAATACTCGTATGTGCAGTTGTGGTAGATTTCAACACGATGAGATCCCTTGTAGTTATGTAATTGCTACTATCAAATATAGGAATAAACATCGCGATGACTACTATTCCGCTTATTATAGTAATAAGAATTATCAGGATACATATGCAATACCAATAGAACCCTTGCCTTGCGAAAGCACTTGGGATATTCCATCACATCTTTTGAAAGAGGTAATGTTACCATCAATTGCAAGAAAGCAGCCAGGCAGACCACCAAAAATGATCGCGACAAGGAATTCACCGAAAGAAAGGGAAAGAAAAGAAAAGTCACCTCTAGTGAATGTGGTTTATCTGGGGATAACAAGAAGACTTGCCCAAAAAAATCACATGAGAATTAGCGTTATAGTATTTTTATTGTTATTTTTACTTTGCAGAAAGTTATGCAGTTGAACTCATTTATTTGATTATACAGTTGAACTCAATGAAGCCTTATTTGAAAGTTGATTACTATTTGGTATCTTATTAATATTATTGAATCCGTAATTGTTATTAATGGCTATCATGAACTCATTTAATAATCGCGTTGTGAATGAGCAAGTAAGGTTGGTATAATTCCAGCCTAAAATAAAAATTATTAAAAACTAGTTAATGTGAAGAACTTGGTTACCAGAAATAATAGACTATGTTAATGTAAAAAGTTGATTAAACCAATTATTTGAAAAAATATAGGACTATTGAAAAAATGAGGTGTGTTAATATATTGGTTTAATTTGAAACCATAATAAATACAATCTGTTAAAGGAGAATTTTGGTGAACTTACGTTAAAATAGGAAACAAAAATTGGTAAACATATAGGAACATAATAATGGTTGTATAAAGTAATTCAAATGTTTGAATTATATACCAACCTAAAACAATAAATTTAGAAAAAAACTACTTAAAATTAAAATCATGGTTTGAATGATACCAGAAAAAAACTCACTCTGTTAATGTAAAAAAAATGATTTACTTATAATAAAACCTACACAAAATTTGGTAAACTTAATGGTATATATAGCAAATTAAAACATTGAATGAAAACAAATAGCACAAATAAAACAGATTTGGTATAATATTTGAGTAATGCTAAAACCAATTGCATAATAATGGTTGTATAAAGTAATTCAAATGTTTGAATTATATACCAACCTATATAACGGTGAATTGTAAAAAAACTATAAAAGGTTAATATTTTGGTTTGGACTGTTACCAGAATTAACATATTATGTTCAAGTAAAAAAATTAGTTAGGCATTAGAATCTGATAAGAAGAAGATGGATGGTTAGGCGTTAGAAATTATGGTGAGGCCTCTGGTTAATTGGAATGACAAGCAATTAAGTGAAGAAGATGTTAGGTTTAAGAAATATGGATGAATAAAACTAAAGAGTTATCTCAATATACCGCTGAAAAAGGAATCCTAATATATCTTGAAAATAACTCAGTTATTGATAATTGTACTAATTTTATTGGTATCATAAAAAATCTTTAAATAAAAGGAATAAATCAATATGGACAGAAAAAAATGACTACAAAATGTAAAAAGGAAATAAAAAAATAATGAAACGTGTGAAAAGAGATTTGTAATATTTCTTGGAACTATACCTCAATTATAGTACTGTAACAACTTTATTGGTACCACAAATCTTTATATAAAAGGAATCCCAATAAATTACTACAAAACATAAAAAAGGAAATAAAAAAGAATAAGCAAACGTGTGGATGTGGGTTGTTTAATGAGAGAGAATATATGATAAAATTAAATACCTATTTACACTCCACATAATATGGCACAAACTACTAAGAGTCAGAGAGAGAAAATCCGGTAATTTTTTTTTAAAGTAAAATAAAAAATTAAATATTTTGTTATGTATGTAATTTAAAAACTTAGTTTGTAATTAAATATAAGTATACTGATATTTTGTTAATAGAAGTCTTAAGTAGTATACTTTTGTAATTTTTCCTTTTTTTTTCTCACCATGTGTGAAAATTTGGAGGAAAAAAAAGAGTCAAATATAAGATTTGACATGACCTTTAATTTTACTATTTAATTTTGAAAATTATGAAATAAGTGTGGAATTTAAGAGTAGACTTGACTTTATGACCTAATAAAGTTTGTATAAAACATCAAAATTAATCAAATCATAGAAGTTTAACGGTACATGATGCATGGTCATGTAAAGGAGATTGTCCACCATTACGTATTTAATGTCTCTCAATATATATAAACACGCATATCTCGTTGAATCAATCTTTCACAATAAAAGACAATAAAGAAATTACAATAATGTGGTGATGTATAATATAGAAATTGTTGCACAGTGTTCATTTAAAGAATTTTTTTTTTAATCTTTAGATAAGTTTAATCTCTCTCTCACACGTATAACACTATTTTTTCTCACCATGGGGTCTGAAAATTTAGAAAAAAAGAGAGTCGAATTTAATATTTGATAGGACCTTTTGCTGTTTAATTTTGAAAATTATAAAATAAGTGTGAAATTTAGGAGTAGACTTGGCTTTATGACCAAAGAAAGTCTTTGTAAATCTTCAAAATTAATTAAAAAGGCCTATGCAGTTGAATTTATCTTCCTTTTTTTCTATAAATAAATTGACACTAATCAATCTCATTAAACAAAAAAATTTCTTTGTTTTTAAGTGGTTGAGAAAAATAATGTTGTACAAAGCAACACTCACCTTGTTGATTTTGTTTATATTTTTGGGTGGATTGTTCTTCCCTGTAGCACCCACAAGAATGACTACAACAGGTATATAAAAATTTTCGAATTTTTTGTTGGAACGATATATCAATCATGAAAAAAAATTATATAACTAAAAAAATGTTTCTGATATATAATATTTCTTTTGTTTTGATCCTCAGCGATAGTAAGAGATTTGATACAAGGAGAGTAATTATTAATTTACTAGCCCATTTCCCTTTCAATAAGATCTTATTGTAAAAATGTTTTAAGTACTTTAGCTTGGTGTTTATGAAAATCTGTGGATTGTAATATTCTTCTCATATTAAAGAGTCATATTATGAATAAAATGTTTTACGTGTTGTGGATTATATGTATATAGTAATTATATATTTAAATTTTAATCGAACTTCAAAACATTGAATTTCCAATGAAATTTTTTTAAAAATATGTACATATGCCACATCATAAATATGGAGGTCATATCATGAAAATAATATTTAGTGTCGTTTATTTGTGAAGAGATTAAAATCTAGTTTTGATTACTTGTGATATAATTTCCTATTTAATTTGTCCCAAACGAAATTATTTTATATTTAGATTTATTTTAATTAAAATAATTTATAGTTACATTATTATCTATAACATATTATAAATTTCAAATGTTTTCGTCTTTTTGTCTTTATGTCCAACTAAATAATATCACATATATTATTACTATATAAGAAGAGTGAATAAAATTCACTCTTCTTTTGACACATGGCACCAAAAAAAAAAGGAGAGGGTTGAACATAAGTGTCAAGGTGAGGGTATTTTGGGTATTTCAAAATACCCTCACATTCACACTTATCTACTAAAAAAAAATATATATATTACAACAATTATTTGACACTTTCAATTCTATCAATGCCATATAAATTAGGATTAAAAAGGTAACATATATATTCAAAAATAATATAAGTAATACTATACTTAGTATGCTTTAAAATAGTAAAAACTACATAAAAAGTACTACATACTATATTACAATAATTAACAATTATTTGACACTTTCAATTCTATCAATGCCATATAAATTAGGATTAAAAAGGTAACATATATATTCAAAAATAATATAAGTAATACTATACATTACAATAATTAATAGCTTAAATATTTAAAAGTTATATAAAAAATATAATTGACTCTCTAAATTCTATTGGTACCACATAAAATGGATTATATGATAAACGTATATTGTTTGAAATTGACGAAAAAGAAACTATAAATTACAATAATTAACAAAAAAATTCGCTCGACTCCAACAAATCTATCAATTAATGCCACATAAATTGGGACATGGGAAATCACATATATTCTTTAAAAATTAAGTTCAAAATGTACTATAAAATACAATAATTAACAACTTAATATAGTAAAGAGACATATAAAAAATAGTTAATATTTGAAATTTTGCATGTGCCACATAAATTAGAACAAAGAGAGTAATAAATATTATTTTCAAAATTCTGTAAAAAAAGGTACTACAAATCACAATAGCTAACAATTTAAAATATTTTTAGAATCATATAAAAATTTCAATAACTTCTCAAATTTCATAATATATGACATAAGAAGAGGGAATAACCAATATATTTATAAAAATAAATGACATATAAAATGAAATGGAGAGAGTATTAGTTTTTGAAAATGGAAAAGGACAAAACACATATAAAATTAAAAGACATATAAAAAAAAGTTGGTTTAACTCTCAAACATAAAAAGTAACATATGTTATTAAAAACTTTAATAAAAAGTACTATAATTTACAATAAATAATAACTTAAAATATCTACAAGAGAACAAAAAAAAGACTAATTTTTGTACTGCTTGTGTCACATATATTAGGATTGGGATGATTTTAAAATTTTAATTTTGGTTATACATTATAAAATAGCCGAAAAATTGAATGATATAATTTTTAAAAAAATACCCGAATGAATCGTCCTATCGATAACCCTAATGTTACTTCTACTCTGTTTATTTTTACTTAAATTTAGAAAGATATGCTTCATTTCTACCCTCAATCTTATCGCTACATTTATTTGCTATTTAAAATTGAAATTAAAAAGACAAATGACAAATAAGTTTCTATATTAGCTCACTTATGAGCAAAATATATTACAACAATCTTTACTATTTTTATAACAATACATAAACTATACTCCCTCCGTCCCATATTAGATGGGCACTTCCAACTTTACACGGTGATTAAGAAATCATTAATACATTGGAAGACTTCACCATTTTGCCCTTTCTTTATATCAATGCACATTGAAATGAGTTACAAAAAATACACATACAATATAGGAATGGTCATATTAATTGTAGGGGTAAAATGGAAAAGAATTAATTAATTCTATCCTAATTTAATAAGTGCTCAAATAATATGAAATTTTTTTTTTTAGTAAGATTCTCATCTAATATTGGACGGAGAGAATAACAATATAACTTTATTAATGTTGGGCCCGGGCAGCGCCCGGGCTTTCGTTACTAGTTGAAATACAAGGAGGAATTATCTAATGCAAAATTTGCATATATTATGTGGTCATGAGGCCTAAGAAATACCCGAAAAATACTAATATATATATATATACACACACACTTTAACTAGACACTAAATTTAAGAAATATTTTTATCTTTAAATTAGTTTAATCATATATTATTAACACACCTAAATATTTTTGTTCCATAATATAAAACAATATTTTTTTCCTCACCATGGGGCCTGAAAAATTGGAAAATAAAAGAGTCGAATTTAAGATTTGACATGACCTTTTGCTGTTTAATTTTGAAAAGTATGAAATAAGTGTGGAATTTAGGAAAAGACTTGAGTTTATGACTAAAGAAAGTCTTTAACATTAAACATAATCAAATTTCATTAAACAAAAGATTATTTTTTTTGAAGTTCTTAGGAAAAATGTTGTACAAAGCAACACTCAGCTTGTTCATTTTTTTTATTTTTTTGGCTGGATTGCTCTTCCCTGTAGCACCCACAACAATGATTACAACAGGTGTATATATTCTATCAAAGAAATGATACAACTGAAAGAATATTTCTGATATACAGTACTTCTTTTGTTTTGATTCTTAATTATATCGAGATATTTGATACAAATTGATGATTCTTCAATTGATCCTCCAGAGGATGATATCCCTTCAGATCATCATGGACGTAACAATAATGGATGAAAGACAGAAATTTCGCGATCACTATTATTAATGTTATTATATCGTTGTTTTTAATTAACGAGCCCATTTCCCTTTCAATAAGGTCTCATTCTAAAAAAGACTAAGAGTCTGAAAAATACCCAACTTTGGTCGGATTTGCTGTTGCGATACTAAACTTTCATAAGGACCTATTACCTCCCTAGACTATTTAATACTGTATTTTTTACCCCCTGAACTATTTAATAGTGTATTTTAAATGTATATATATGCCCACATGGACACATTACTATTTATAATTTTGCATTATTTTTTATGTCCACGTGGGCAAATATATATGTTTAAAATACGGTATTAAATAGTCTAGGGAGGTAATAGGTCCTCATGAAAGTTTAGTATCACAACAGCAAATCCGACCAAAGTTGAGGTATTTTTCAGACCATTATTCCTTCTAAAAATGGTTTAGATACTTTAATTTTGGTGTGTATGAATATCTATGATTGTAATATTTTATTCTCATACTAAGAGTCATATTATGAATAAAATGTTTTATTTGTTCTCCTACAAAATGAATATCTTCTATGTATACAATCGTGGTGAATTGTATAACTTGAAAGTATATATTATACAAATTGTGCTAACAGTTTATATTCAAAAGTTGAACAAACCATACCGAGCCGAAATTCAAACAAACAGTTTTGACCTGAAATCCAAAACACGATAAATTGTTCTGATGCGAATCCAAATAAATCGTTCTGATCCAAACTCTGAATGAATCATACTAAACTAATACCTAAACGAACCATACTAACCTAGAATCTGAACGAATGAACTATACTAACTCCGAACTCGAATGAATCATACATTCTTTGTAAAATTCTCTTTATAATAGTTATACTCAAATATTATCTAATAAATATGTTATGTGTAAAATAAAATATTTATGATAATCATTATTAATGACATACATATCGTAAACTTGTATAGATGAAGAGATTACTATGTGTATAAGACTGAAATATACGAAATAACTTAAATATAGAATTCTTACGTCAAACTTGAAATGTTTAAATTTCCAATTAATTTAAAGGAAAGTGCTAAATGGCCAGAAAATTAAAAAAAACTATAGTAGATTTTTTATTTTAAAACAAACCGATGGTTTTTCAATTTTTTAGTAAAAATGTATCAAAGTTAAAAGGGTAAAAATATTTAAAAAAGTAAAATAACATAGATAAAATATCATTCTGACCAAATTTTCTAGCCAAAAAGACTTTTCCTAATTTAAAATACATATGTTCCTAAGATTTTACTTCTTTATTGGTACAATATAACTATTTATGAATTTATTAATAACGTGTTGGTCTTTTTAATTTTTAATTAATGAAATATGAAAACAATAGAAATTTTAAATATAACAAGCATTCTTTTATCATTTATAACATAGAAAGAGTATTAAAAAAAAAACTTTTATTTATTACCGCTAAATGAGATTTAAACGTCAAATATCAATACACATATATAACAATACCTCGCTATATTAAGCACCGACTTTTCAAACACATTATTACTGTAGAAAGATTTAACTATACACGAAGGTCGAGAAAAGGAAATTGACCACCATCATGTATATAGTGTTTTTCTTTTTTTTTGTCAGAAAAAGAGTTAATATATTAATGTACTCCCTCCATTTCAAAAAGAATGATATAATTTGACTTGACATGAAGTTTAAGAAAATAAAGAAGACTTTTGAATCTTGTGGTCCTAAATTAAAGTTATGTCAAATGTACAAAATTGCCCTTTAATCTTGTGACCTTAAACATGTCACACGGAAAATTGAAATTAAAATGTTATCAAAAAAAGAAAGAGATTATTCTTTTTGAAACTGACTAAAAAAGAAATGAGGTCATTCTTTTTTAAACAGAGAGAGTAATAATTAAGGGGCGCAATGTATAACCTAGGTGGATCCACCGCAGTGATATGCCCATTTCCATTAAGTTGGGTCACATCTCGACCCTGAAATAGTGTAAAGTATTGTTTGTTAATCTAGTTTTCATAGTTCCTAGAATGTCTGCTTTCACCTGCTTTTTGTCTTTCAACATACGGTAAGGTTGAGATTTGACTTGACCTTTTGGTGTTTAATTTTGAAAATGATGAAATTAGTGTGGAATTTAGGAGTAGACTTGACTTTATGACCGAAGAAAGTCTTTATAAAACATCAAAATTAATCAATCTCATTAAGCAAACGTTTATATTTTTTTTTTATTTTTGAAGTGGTTGATTAGAAAAATGTTGTACAAACCTACATTCATCTTGTTCATTTTGTTTATATTTTTGGGTGGATTGCTCTTCCCTGTAGCACCCACAAGAATGACTAAAACAGGTATATATGATTTTTCGAATTATTTGTTGGAACAATATATCAATCTTTTATGAAAAAAAATCACAAAATTGAAAAAATCTTTCTAATGTACAATATTTCTTTTGTTTTGATTCTCAGTGATAGCAAGAAGTTTAGTACAAAATAACCGTTCTTTAATCGCTGATTCTGGAGATCCTAGTCCTCGAGCTAATGGTACAGAATGAAAATAATAATGAATGAAAGACAGAAATTTTGCGATCGTCGGCCATAAACTGATGATATATATCACTATTATTAACGTTGTTATATTGTTGTTGTTGTTGTTAATTTACTAGCCCATTTCCCTTTTAATAAGATCTTATTCTAAAAATATGTAAGTACTTTAGTTTGGTGTTTATGAATATCTATGTATTGTAATATATTCTCATATTAATAGTCATATTATGAATAAAATGTTTTATGTGTTGTGGAATATATATATATATATATTTAGTAATTATTTATTTAAATTTTAATCAAACTTCAAAATATATATGGAATTTCAAATGAAAAATTAAACGGAAAAGGGCCAAAAATACCACTAAAGTATAGAAAAAGGTCTAAAAATACCCTTCATCCATCTTTTGGTCTAAAAATACCCTTCTACTCATCTTTTTGGTCCAAAAATACCCTTCTACTCATCTTTTTGGTCTAAAATTACCCTTCAATCCACCTTTTTGCTCACTTAAACCCTTGCAACTAACAACCCTCTTCTTTTTTTTTTTAAATACTTATTGTGTGTCATTTTCTTATTGAATGAAATAAAAATCCACCTCTATTAATTTTTTCCCATAATTTATCCAAATAAAAACAATATATCTTTTCAAGATCTAAAAAATATTTTTTTTAAAATCTAGTAATTTCTATTTTCTATAGTTTTTTTCCAAAAAAAAAAATTGTTTTAGATAATTAAAATATTTTTAAAAATATTAGTCATGTCACAATTAAAGGGACATAATATATTAATATAAATCCTAAAAAAAAGTTGTTCCAGTTGGTGCACCAGTCCAAGATTTGATCACTAATGACGCGGACGACAAGATTATTAGTCAAAATAATTAAATGATCCTTTTTTAAAAAAAAAAAAAAGATAGACATTTTTTTAGGATTTATATTAATATAGTATGTCCCTGTAATTGTGGCATGACTAGTATTTTTAAAAATATTTTAATTATCTAAAACAATTTATTTTTTTTCGGAAAAAAACTATAGAAAATAGAAATTACTAGATTTAAAAATATATATTTTTTGGATCTTGAAAAGATATATTGTTTTGATTTGGATAAATTATGGGAAAAAATTAATAGAGGTGGATTTATATTTCATTCAATAAGAAAATGACACATAATAAGTATTTTAAAAAAAAAGAGAGGGTTGTTAGTTTTAAGGGTATAAGTGAGCAAAAAGGTGGATGGAAGGGTAATTTTAGACCAAAAAGATGAATAAAAGGGTATTTTTAGATTAAAAGATGGATGGAGGGTATTTTTAGACCTTTTTCTGTACTTCAGGGGTATTTTTGGTCCTTTTTCGAAAATTAAAGTGCCTACGCCACAACATAAATATAGAGGTCATGTCATGAAAATAAGATTATATCCTTAACTCATAATATGTCTTATAATTTTACGCCATATCATAAATATGGAGAAATATTCTTATACTCATTTTAAAAATATTACACTATACGTCTATTCGGAAAAAAAATATTTGCAAAATATCCAACACTTTCATATATTATAATAGTCATGTGATTCAACTATTTTCACTACTATATGCTCATTTCCTTTTAATTTCAGTGTCTTACTTTAACTAAACAGTCAATTAAAGATATTTGTTTTAAATGAACTAAAGAAGAAGAAAGTAACACAAATAAAATAAAATAGAAGTAAGTAGACAAATTTAATGCATATGTTCCTTAGATTTCAATTATATTAATCTATTGGTAAAGTTGTGAATATATTAATAATGTATTAGTCTTTTTAAACACATATCTCGTTGAATCAATCTTTTACAATAGTGGCCAGTAAAGAAATTACCATAATACGGTAATTAATAATATAGAAATTGTTACGCTACTTATATAAAGAATATTTTTATCTTTAAATTAGTTTAATCATATATTATTAACACACCTAAATATTTTTGTTTCATAATACAAACCATTTTTTTTCTCACCACGAGGCCTGAAAAATTGAATAATAAGAGAGTCGAATTTAAGATTTGACATGACCTTTTGTTGTTTAATTTTGAAAAGTATGAAATAAGTGTGAAATTTAGGAAAAAACTTGACTTAAACAAAAGTAATCAAATTTCATTAAACAAAAGTTTTTTTTTTTTGAAGTTCTTAGGAAAAATGTTGTATAAAGCAACACTCACGTTGTTCATTTTGTTTATATTTTTGGGTGGATTGCTCTTCCCTGTAGCACCCACAACAATGACTAAAACAGGTATATATGATTTTTTGATTTTTTTTATTGGAGCGATAATAGAAAAAAAAATGATCCTATGAGAGAAATGATTTAACTGAAAGAATGGTTCTGATAATACAACACTTCTTTTGTTTTGATTCTTAGTTGATTTGATACAAATTGGTGATTCTTTCATTGATCCTCCGGGGCATGATAGCCCTTCGGATCATCATGGACGTAACAATAATGGATGAAAGACAGAAATTTCGCGATCACTATTATTAATGTTATTATATTGTTGTTTTTAATTAACGAGCACATTTCCCTTTCAATAAGGTCTCATTCTAAAAATGGTTTAGATACTTTAGTTTTGGTGTGTATGAATATCTATGGATTGTAATATTATTCTCATACTAAGAGTCATATTATGAATAAAATGTTTTATTTGTTCTCCTACAAAATGAATATCTTCTATGCAGTGGCGGATCCAGAATTTTCGTTCAGGGGGTTTGAAAAATAAAAGTATAAACGTGTAAATAAGCCTTTAAAAATGTGAACTATGGATTTTTTTGGATTTAAAACCACACTTTTAGCACATTTTTTAAAGTAAAAAAAAAAGAAAAGAAAAACATAACTGAATTCAAACTAGTGACGCACAACTTAATTTTCAAGGGACTTGCCACTGCGCATCAGTTTCTCTTTGTTATTAAAGGGGTTCAAAATATATATATCTACAGAAATACAGAAAATTTACTTTAATATATAGTGTAATTTTTTGTCGAGGGGGTTTGGGTGAACCCCTGGAACCAACGTGGGTCTGCCCCTGCTTCTATGTATACAATTGTGGTGAATTGTATAACCTGAAAGTATATATATTATACAAATTGTGCTAACAGTTTTTTATTCAAAAGTTGAACAAACCATACCGACCCGAAATTCAAACAAACAGTTTGACCTGAGATCCAAAACATGATAAACTATTCTAATGTGAATCTAAATAAATCGTATTGATCCAAAGTCTGAATGAACCATACTAAACTGATACCCAAAAGAACCGTACTAACCTAGAATATGAACGAATGAACTATACTAACTCCGAACTCGAATGAATTATACTCATCCGATACCCGAATGAACTCTACTGACTCAATAGCAGAACGAACCATACTCCATACTAACTTGAACCCGAATGAATCGTACTAACCCGATACCAAAATGAACCACACTAGCTCAAAATTCGAATAAACAGTTTTGACTTAGAATCTATAGGTTTTAACATGAATCTGGATAAATCGTACTGATCTGTAATTAGAACAAATCCTACTGAACTGATAACCAAATGAATCATACAAACCCAAAATCCAAACAAATGAAGTGTACTAAATCAGAACTCGAACGAATCTTACTAAGCCGATACCTGAACGAACTCTAATGACTCGATACGCAAACCAACTTTACTAACTCGAAACTCGAACAAACCATACTGACCCGAAACCCGAACGAACGGTTCTGACCCGAAACCCGGGTAAGTGAAGACTCAAAATGAAACTTAGAAGTCAAGTTCGGACGGCTAAGCCTTTTGTCTTCAAAAGTTGATTCGTCGTCCCTCGCCGGCGCGTTTCTCTCAGTTCAATAAAATGGATGTGATTTCGGCGGCGGTGGCGGCCGGCGGCGGTGGAGGTCCGGCGCCGTTCTTGTTGAAGACATATGAGATGGTGGATGATTCGCAAACTGATGACATCGTATCATGGACTCCGACTGGTCACAGCTTTGTCGTGTGGAATCCTCCAGAATTCGCTCGAATTCTTCTTCCTACTTATTTCAAACACAACAATTTCTCCAGTTTCATTCGACAGCTCAATACTTACGTATGTATTTTCTCTCCACTTTGACTTCTCTCGAATTGGGTTCAACTGAAAAAATTGGATCATTGAATTGATTTTCTAATCTTTCAAAATGGGTTCAGCTTAAGAATTGAATCTTTGAATTGATTATCGATCTTTCGAAATGGGTTCAGCTTAAGAATTGATTTTCTGTCTGTTTCAATGGGTTTAGCTGAATCTTTGAATTGAAGGGTTTAGCTGAAGAATTGGATCATTGAATTGATTTTGCTGTATTTGAAATGGGTTAAGCTGAAAAATTGAATCTTTGAATTAATTTTTTGTCTATTGAAATTGAATTGTTGAGTTTGTCATCTTTCTGTTGAAATGGATTCAGCTGAAAAACTTTGAATTGGTTTTCTATGATGTGATTTTGAGCTACAATATGTGGTTAAAGTTCAAGCTTGAGTTGTTGTATTTCCGCATTTCTATGGTTATAGTGGTTCGTTTAATCACGGATGAATATTAGGTGAATTCTAGCATCTAGCAAGCATGTAATTCTTACTTCAATTTTCTATGTGATAAGTCGAGGTTTGCTGATTGAATTCCCTTGAACTTTTTTGAGTATAGATGAAGTAGAATGGATTTTGAGGGTTCATATAGCTCAACTAGTTTGGGATTAAGGCATAGTTGTTGTTTCTGATGAAGTTATTGCTTATGAATAGTTAATTGAAGTGGGGCAATGTCGAGGTGCAAGGTTTTTTGTGAATCTATTAGATAGATATCTAATTATCAGGATCCTTTTTGTTTTCATTAGAGGGTGTGAGATGGGCTGTTAAACATGAGAGGACTATTATGATGAATTTGTGCTTGAAGACAACAAAATGGAGGCGGAAGTTCTAACTATTTTTTTCTTCTTTTGTTTTTGGTGGGTTAGTTATGATAAGTGTGGAGGTGGGAGTATTCATATAAGGATGGCAACTGGACCTAGTGGTATGTATATGTGATGGAGCACTTCACTTGATTAGATGTGTTCATCTTAAAGCACTTAGATTGACGTAACTGATAATATATGCTTTTTTCAATAAATCGTGGTCTTTTGGGTAAGGTAAATGGAGAGGGGGAGGGGGTTATCTTTTCTCGTTGGGTTTTTTCTAGGTGTATGGACTTTCTTAGAATGCTTTACACTTGGTATGTATGGAATGCCTCCAACTTGGTTGCGACTAAAGAATTCGCTTATGCACAAAGAAAAGGTATTAGAAGGATTCCTTAACCTTTGACATTGTTGACATAAGGTTAACATAACTAGATCTCTCTGTGGTGAATATAGTTTTGAGGAACTTAGCTGTTCCTAATATTGTTTCTCCACCTGTGGCACCACGTTTAGTGTTTCTTTGTGTTTAACAGATGTCCTTCCAGTGATTCAACGTTTTTCTCAACATGTCAACTAAAACCAGTATGTGCTTCTTCCACAAAAACAACATTCTCTTGGAAACCAACCTTTGGTCATGGAAAAGCTGTGTCCTGGTTGCACCTATAGTTCGTACCAGAAGATGTTGGCATCATTCTCTACACATCACGAGGATGAAATCTCTGCATGTCACGTCATACCAGTCATTGGCTGGTGATTTAATATGTGGGTTCATACCAGACATTCACTGATGATTAATGCTGCGGAAAGAAAAAAAACCAAATACACCTTCCTGAGTGGCGTGATAAACATTGAAATACATACAACTGTTTAAAGAAAAATCGGAACGAACAAAACAATTTTAGTCAGGGCATTTGAGCAGATGTTCACTTCTGTTTTAGAGTATAGTCAGAATTTGCATGATATCTGATGGAACCTCACTAATTTACTCAAGTTATCTGCAATTTTTGTCAGATTTATATAATGCTACGTAACCCCGTGTCTAAGTGTAGTCGCTGCTGCTTTTGTTTGTTTGTTATTCCATGCAATCTGTGAATTTTGAGCTTTACTTCCCTGATGACTAAGGGTATTTTTATTGAAGTTTCCAGTTGTCGGATTTATTCTGAGTTGATTATCCAAACTCAGCATGGTTTGTACCCCTTACCAATTGTGTTTATATTGCAATAGACGAAACGCAAAGATAAATTGTTGTTTAAGTAAATTATTTGCTGAGATTGGTGATCCGTGTTCATTAAATAGAGATATACTATCAATTGTTGACAACAACATTAGATATACCTCAATCCCAAGTTAGTTGGGGTTGGCTATATGAATCTCTCTTTATCCATTTCACTACTATTAGGACCGATTGCGCCTGCTTACTAGAGGATTTCAGTTGCTGCCATAATTTAATCTAGGATTATTGACATCATAAACATATCTAATTGACAGGGCTTCCGGAAGATTGATCCAGAAAGATGGGAATTTGCCAATGAGGAATTCTTGAAGGACCAGAAGCATCTACTTAAGAACATTCATCGTAGAAAACCCATTCACAGTCATAGTCACCCTCCAGGTTCCACAGTTGATCCAGAAAGAGCTGCATTTGAGGAAGAGATTGATAAACTTACACGTGAGAAGTCTGGGCTCGAGGCTAATGTCTCAAGGTTCAGACAGCAACAATCTGCTGCAAAACTCCAGCTAGAAGAACTAACTGGGCGGGTTGGCAGTATAGAGCAAAGGCAGGAGAGTTTACTGGCATTTGTTGAGAAGGCAATTCAAAATCCTGACTTTGTTGAGCGTCTTGCTCAGAAACTCGAGTCCATGGATATTTCTGCATTTAGTAAGAAGAGGCGATTGCCTCAAATCGACAGCACTCAACCAGTCCAAGAAAGTATGTCGGTGGACAACCATAGCAGTTCTAGAGTTGAGTTTGGGAACCTTTCCCATCAAGACTTTTCAAATAAGCTCAGGCTTGAATTGTCACCTGCTGTTTCAGATATCAATGTGCTTTCATGCAGCACCCAAAGTTCGAATGATGATGGCGGAAGCCCTGCACATAGGAGAATATCTGAAGGATGGTCCAGAGAAGTGCAACTTCGAACGGTAGGAGTAATTTATACCCCTGAAGCAATAGAACTATCAGATACAGGAACGTCTTTTACATTGAAGATGGATTCATCTCTACCTCGTGCTTCAAGCAATGTTGAAAGCTCAAGACTGCATCCCTTGCCACAAAGCCTGACATCTAACGAGGAAGTTGACGGTCACATTTCCTGCCAACTGAATCTTTCTTTGGCTTCATGTCTTTCACAAGTCGATAAAAATCAATATTCAGTGAGGATGCCTCAAATAGGTCAAGAGATAGGTAAACGTTTCGAATCACAGTCTGATGCCAATGACAAAATCCCTCCTACTGATGACAAATCTTTGCCACCTTCACATGATGCAACTGCCAACAAGCAAGTGCCTGCAGCTGCTCCTGTTCGAGTGAACGATGTCTTTTGGGAACAGTTCCTTACTGAAAGACCAGGCTGCTCGGATAACGAAGAGGCTAGCTCTAGCTACAAAGGGAACTCCTACGACGAGCAAGACGAGAGAAAATCAAATCAAGGAGTAGCTAGTAACACAAGAAAGGTGGAACACCTTACCCTTTGAGTTTATGAAGTTGTCATTGAAGGCACTTGAAACATTTCAGTCCTATACTGCATGGTTTGTAACTATCAATCTCTGTTAAAGCCTATTTTTTCCTGTTGTTGTTTTGGGATCATTATATGGCTTTGTATGTATACAAATAATATTATGATAAATATACTTCTGAGCAAATAAGATGTGTATTTGGTGATGAAATGTTGTTTGATTTTCTTGAGTGTCATATAAAGAATAAAGAACTCAAACTCCACTTTCAGCTCTGTAATCGATAAATAGTCATTATCACGGAGTTTCAAATTTCATAGGTCCTAGAGTATCAACTGTGAAATTTGAAACTCGACGATGATTATTTTTCAATTACAGAGGCTAAAAAGTGGTTATTCGCGAATTTTATCCATTTTTTCTTCCTTTCTCATTTGGTGTGCTAAAGGTTCTAAAGTTTCAAGCTAACTCAACAACCATATTGCCTACTATAATTATGATGTACTTGCCTTTCATTTTACCAAATAAATTGGAGATAATTTTTTTCTTTTTTTACAATTAAAGTCATATTCTTTGTATAATATGAACTCATTTATATAGGTCAATAGTTACTCCTTAGGCAAATAGAATTTTAATTAATTAAAGAGGATACTCACATCATACTCAATTTTAATTGCAACTTATAGACAATAATAATAGAGCCTTAGCCATTTAACCACTAAACCTAAAATAGCTATTCATTTTGCTTGAGATTTAAGTTTTTGGACCAATTCTCATCAAAGAAAAGGAAATGTTGGACCACAAATATGATATCCAAAAATAACTATAAATACAAAAAAAAAAAAGAAACCAAAGTTTTTAAATTATTCTCTTTTGGGTTTTCAAATTTTTGGTATTATTATATTTTATTAAGTTGTTAGGTTAATTTAAATAAGAAAAGAGTTTGTAGAAGGTATCGTTAAAACTGAAGATACTAAAAAGATATGATCACAACAATAAAACGGACATTTGTTAAAGGGACCTACCATTTTAAAGTTTCAAGCTAACTCGCAACCTACCAAAATTATGATTTATTACAAACTTCTTTTTACAGCTAAAGTTATATCCAATTTGGATGTCGCAGAATACAATAGAAATTCTTTAGAAACAATCACTCTACCTCTAGAGCGTATCTCCCTAGGAGCTCCCATTTATTTTCCTGTCTTAGAGACTCGAACTCATAACCGTAGAGTTAAAAGTGAGAGATGCTTACTATCGGATCAACTACTTCTTGTGAAACAGTTACTCGAGTCCGGAGCCTAAAGGGCAAAAAAAATTGTCAAAAATTCCAAAAGGGCACATCACTTTTTATTCTAGCCAAAAGGGCAAAATGACGAAATAGCAGCGATTTCGTCTAAAAAAAATTTTAATTTTTTTTAATTAAAAATCGCTGCTGTGGCAGCGATTTTGTAAAAAAAAATAAAATATATTTTTTATTAAAAATCGCTGCCACAGCAGCGATTTTGTTAAATTTGTTTTTATTATTATTATTAAAAATCGCTGCCATTGTAAAAAAAATAAAATTGTTGTGGCAGCGATTTTAAGTCTAGATTTTTTTTTTCCTTACACATCGCTGCAGGGGCAGCGTTTTTCATGCCGAGTGCTATTATTTTCATGCCTATTATTACTTATTAATAATATAAAAAATGATAAACAAGACGACAGTATACTCAATAAAATTGTTGAAGCATGAGGAAAATTGAATTATATATCATAAAAAATATGCAGCGATTTTTGTTTTTGTTTTGTCAGAAGCCCTTTTGGTTAATTTTTTTTTTGATGTGCCGTTTTAGTTTTTTTTTAAAGAAAAAGCAACGATCTTTAATTAAAAAAAATTACAAAATCGCAGCGATTTTTAATTAAATTTTTATTTTTTTTTACAAACAGCAGCGATTTTAAATAAAAAATAATTTTTTTTTTTTTTTTACAAAATCGCTACTGTGGCAGCGATTTTTAATTAATTTTTTTTTTTAGACGAAATCGCTGCTATTTCGTCATTTTGTCAGAGGAAAATCGCTGCTGACGCAGCGATTTTGCCCTTTTGGCTAGATAAAAAGTGATGTGCCCTTTTGGAATTTTTGACAATATTTTTTGCCTTTTAGACTCCGGACTCACAGTTACTCCCTAACTAGGCAAATTAAAGAGAATTTTAATTCATTTAAGAGGATATATGCTCATGAAATGGAAAAAAGGTCATGCTCATTTTTCATTGCAACCAATATAAATACATACAATTAATAATAGAACCTAATTAGACATTTAACCATCAAATCCAAAATAGCAATCTCAATTTGCTTGAGATTCAAGTTTTTGGACCACTAATCTTATCAATGAAAAGGTAATTAATATTGGACCACAAATTTGATAGTCCAAAAATAACCAAAAACATATTATTGGGGACGTTAGGTGAGTGGCGATAAAACAATGAATTTTAGATGTCACTTATGAAATTTATTATCCCTACTTTCATTAAAAAAAAAGTAAAGAGGTTGTTTCCGATTAGACATTGATGAAAATGAACAGAATAATCATTAGTGATTGAATTTTTTCTCTAATTTTCCCACATGAAAAATTAATCATATGTAAACAGCACACCCCAACCATTTAATGGATTTTCCAATAATGAACTTGATTGTGTACCAATAGTTACACACACCATGCAAAATGAATTGATAACAATTGAGACTAAAATAGTCCTTCAAAATGCACTAATTCGAACAGTTTTAGTCCTTTATATTTATCGAAATTAAGTACTTCTATTCTTTGCTATATTTACGAAAACTCAACCATAGTTATATATATGTCACATAATTAGCTCATGAGAAGCACGTGAGTTGTTTAAACTAAAGAAAACTACATCTTAACTTTACTTTCAACAGAGTATAGCATTGATTCATTCGATGTCTCATACAAATGGAGGGTTAAAAGGAAGTATATGATCGATATGTTCAATTGAGGAATGAATTGGTTGACGTTTAGTTTCACTACTTTTATTTCATGTAAATAGCTCATGTGGCTCCAAACTCACTTGTAAGATCACACTGAGTATGTTGTTCACGTGCTTTCGACGAGCCAATTTCATCAAAGATATATGTACTACCATGTGTTTTTTCTAATAAAACAATGACCAAAAGTGTTCAATTTTGATAATATAAAGAACTAAAATAGCTTAATTGTATATTTAAAAGGACTAGTTTAAACTAACCTTAAACATAAATAACTTTTATGTCCTTTTCTAGTATATACTATTCATAAAGAATTGGGAACCAGCCCAAGTCCAAGATATAAACACAGAGATTTTGAGACCAGCCTAGATCCAACTTACTTTGTGTATATCATATTTCAAAAGTCAAAAGTCTTGTCTTAAAGCAAAAGCTAGTGGCAAAATTTTGTTTCTACATGTTGGCCAAACACGGTTGTGATAGAGTCGTAAGTATTTTATTCTTAAGATTTAATGATAAAAAATATATTTGAATTATTGTTTTTTCCTGAGTTTCACGTTTCAACTATAAGTTGTTACTTTTTCTTATCTAAACTATCACCATCCATTCATTCATGTGTGTTTCAATACGTAGGTGATCATAGTTCAGATAGAAAAATG
This sequence comes from Solanum tuberosum, assembly GCF_000226075.1. NCBI lineage: Eukaryota > Viridiplantae > Streptophyta > Magnoliopsida > Solanales > Solanaceae > Solanum > Solanum tuberosum. The sequence continues at coordinate 1,292,565 of NW_006239038.1, forward strand.
AAACAACAGGTGATAATTCAAATAGATAAAGAGAACAACGGCTAGTTTGAGTGTGAAACTCGATACAATAATATTCTAGGTGTGTGTTTTTCCACTCTACTCTTAACTAGAGATTTTCAATTCAGCTTTAGATATACAATTTATTATTAAACAATAATTTACTTGAGCGATCACCATGTATATGTGTGTTAATGCATAGGTGGTGATAGTTCAAGTAGGAAAATGGAACAATCTGGTGATAGTTCAGATAGGAAAGAGAAGAGATTAGAGTTAAACTGAGAAACTTGTGATCAAAAGTGATAATTCACGTGTGTGTCTTGACCACTATCTCTTCTCTTAACTAGAGATTTTAGATTCGAGCTTCAAATATGAAATTGTCTTTATTAAACAATAAATTAACTTTCCGACTTAATCACACTCCAATATCGATATCACACACTAAATGAAAACCTATAACAAAAAAAAAAAAATCAAGAATGGTGGTGGGTCACTCTCACTACTCACCCCCACAATCCTCCCATGACAATTGAGTAGCAAAGTAGGTGTATGTAATAGGATGATCCCTACACCATTAATGACTCCTCACTAGTTCCAAAATTTCCAAAATTTCACACACCCTGGAATCTCACTTTCACAGCCCAAAATCCAAAATCACAAAAAAATGACAACACCAGGAGAAAAGCTACAAGAAATTCAACCTCAAACTCACAAAATGCAAAAATCCCAACTTTACTTCAATCCATTGAAGACCCTCTTCTTCTTGCTTCTTTTCAGCCATGCCCAGATGAGATTTTGTTCTGGGGTTTCAGTTCTTGACCTTAAATCAGTTAAAGATAGTAACTTTAACCTAATGGGGAAAAGGGGTTGTTCAGAAAAGCTTCAAGAATGCTCAGAAATGGTGGGTGAAGAAGATTTGATGGATTCTGAAAGTAATAGAAGGGTTTTGCTTATGCAAAAGAAGTACATTAGTTATGGTACATTGAAGAGGGATTTGGTGCCTTGTAATACTCCTGGTGCTTCATATTATAATTGTAAAGCTCCTGGTGCAGCTAATAATTACAACAGAGGATGTGAGATTATTACAAGGTGTGCTAGGGAGGTCAGTGACATCAAATCTTGAATTTTTAGCTGAGAAATTTTATGCAATGGAATTGGTAAAAAAGTTCTATTTCTGCTTTTTTGAATATTGATTTAGTTATGTTTGGGACTTGTGGGGGTGGTTGTTTTTTTGTTGCTAATGTTGTATACTAATATAAAAATTAATGTAACCAATGTTGCTAAATATATTTTTTTGGTTCTATGTATATTATGCTCCCAATCTGTTTCTATGCATTATGAAGCATTGTTTTGTCTGGATATTTTTTGGCTGCTATAGTGAAATGTGTTCATAGCATGAAAAATCGGTTCTTGAAAGAACTTTACCGTTATAGTGAAATGTTGGTATAGAGGATGATACTAAAAGGAGCAGTAAGGCATTTAGGGTCTCAAATTTATTTGGATGTTAATCATACGAGCAGGGGAACTTTAAGCAAAGTCAAGTTCTGATCTTTCACACATTTAGTATTCTTTGTAATTTCGTTTGATCCACAAGATTGACTTCCATTTGTTAACGATACGATGATTTCTGTTGTGTGTTACGTGCAAATTTGTGTTGAGCAGAGTCTTATATCTTTTCTACCGCTCTTTTGAGAAACAAAAGATGATTCTTTATGTATTATTATGATGTTGAGCTTCCATTACAAACTTCCACATCAGTTTGAATGTTTTTAGGCTATGATATAAAGAGAGGTTTAGCATTGTGTCTAGGAGAATGCCATGTCCGTATGTCTCTGATGCGTCAATTTTCGAGTAAGTGATTTGTCTCTAATATACTTTAGATGTATACTGAGAGGCCAACGGGTAGAATTTTGGGGAATGCTAATAGTCAAGAAGGTAAGGCTATTGTGTATCCTCTATTGGTTTGGGTGCTTGTCTATGGAGTACGTATTTTGTGGAAATGACGTGAAGTGGATGCCGTATAAGACTTTCTTGAGTAACATTTTAGAAAGGGGAGGTGTGCAGGGAGCGCAGAGCGAAGCACCTGTGTGAATGAAAACTAAGGAAGAAAATACTAGAAAAGAGATTAACATGGTGCTTAGGAAAGATCAGTAGTAGTCCAATAATGACAAGAAATAATCCTTCAATGAGGATGGTTCTTCTATATATGGTTTCTCTTCTTTCATTATAATCTTTTGGAGCTGGGGAGGGTGGCGGCATTTGCTGGTTTCTGTAGGTGTATTATCAGCACGACTGATCAAAGAAACATTAAGAAGATTTGCACTACTGGAAAAATAACAAACCTTTATGATCATCCTAAAAGAATTAGTTGAGGCTTGAGTAGTTTCCTGCAATATTCAGTTCATTAGCTTTACCTTCAACCATTAGGAAGCTGATATCCTTCATTTTTGCAGAATTATCTACTAGTTTCCACTTTCTATGTCAATTGTCAGTATTGATGATACAGAACTAATGTCTATCTATCTTTGCTAAAAGATGTCAAGAAAGCTTTGCAGTTGTCGTTATCATGCATAAAACAGATGGTTTTTTAGAAAGTGTAGTTTCTTCATTGCTTCAACTCATCTAGTCTTCTCGGCTATGTAAGGAGTTCTTGTTACATCCACGCGCTGTGAAGACATTCCTTTTTCTTGGAACGAATCGTCTTTATTTGTGTAAACTCTGGTAAAGATTTGCTTGTTTGATGTACCAGAAATGTGGAAAGGTTGAAATATACAATGCACTTGCTGCAATATGTTAGATAAAGGTCCTCTTCTGATTCAACCCAGCCCCCTAAGGGAGCCCGGCACACTGGCCCGGAGTGGCTGGGTGGGTTGGGCTTGTCCCGGCCCTGCCCGCTTGCCACCCTTATACTGGATTTCTTTAACTTTATATTCCCATCTGGTTGGAGTTATTTTGTTTAATTTTTAAATAGAGACAAAGTATTTGAAGCATAAACTATTCATACTAACACCAACAGACAGAAGTAGATCATCTTCTTCTTTTTTCCTGATATGTCTCACAAAATAATAGTTCTTTATTCAGTGGACCAACTAGTTACTATATCTCGAAACTCAGCGGAGACAAAACGTACTAGGTGATTTCCTTGCACCCCCTAAACCGTGGCGGGTAGAGTTACTGGTACATGTGTTTGTGGGAGGTAACAGTTATCCGATGAATAATTCAGCGGGGAATCTTTGCAGTAAATTTTGAATCTACAGAGGAAATAATTTCATTTTTTTTACTTTATCCAGAAAAGTTATAATAGTAGTAGTACTATATTCATATACATTAATTAGCAGAATAAATGCATGCATACTAGTAGAGGAATTATTAATATCTATACTGACATAGCTCTATTTGGATTGGTGGAAAGTAGAAAAAGAAACTAGTAGACCTAATTAATGTAAAATGTTTTTCACATCCATGATATCTAGATTTTATCATAAGGTACCTATTAATAGTATATGATAAGGTAAAAGGAAAATTTAAAATATTTCTTTTCTTTTATTTTAGCCAAGGGTAAAGAAAGTGGATATAAAGTAAATTTCCCCTTTTATTCCAATATCTTGTTATCCTTAGTCGAGAAGGGAGGGGAACTCGACTCTGACTCTTCTATTACATTTACAAGAATCGTCAATGATCAATCCACGTCCTTAGCATAAAGCGCGACTTGCTTAGCATCGAAAGCTAGTATAATTTTCTCTTTTCTAGAGAAACAAGATTTGACTTATCTTTTGCAAAACTAAGAATTAAAGGAAGTGATGATGTAAGAACAATTTTAACCCACCAAAGTACAAACACTATAACACATGGTATAACACCTCAGAGCAATTGATTTTAGCTCCCGTTTGGCCAATTTTGAAGTTGAAATTTGAAAATTTGAGGCTTTGACGTTGTGATTTTTGGAATTTGAAGTTATACTTGGACATGCATTTTATTTGAAATTTTTTTGAAGTTTTGAAAGTGGAAGTCCTGAAAGCACACTTGAAAATAGTTGAAGATCCTAACAGATATTTGAGGATGAACTTTCAAAATGTATAGTCAAACGCTAGCGCTACAATTTGAATGGATAAAAACTAGAAATGTTACTTCAATATCCTCAAAGAAAAACATAAACAAAAACCAAAGGAAAACAGAATCAAAGCATAAAAAGAGAAAACATCATGCTATAAGATTGTGTGTTTTTCCAGTCTCACTTTGTCTTTCTCCTTAGTACCTGTAGTGAGCAGGCTTGTAAGGACCCTCAACTGGTACACTAATGTAATCAGCTTGGTCCTTGGAGAGCTTAGTGAGCTTGACTCCGAGCTGTCCGAGATGAAGGGCAGCAACCTTCTCATCGAGGTGCTTTGGCAAGACGTACACCTTCTTCTCATACTTGCCACTTGCCTTCTCCTTCCACAACTCAAGCTGAGCAATGACTTGGTTAGTGAAAGAGCACGACATGACAAAACTGGGGTGTCCAGTAGCGCATCCCAAGTTCATGAGACGACCCTCAGCTAAGACAATGATGCCACTCTTGGTGTCGGGGAAGACCCATCTGTCAGTTTGAGGCTTGATTGTGATTCTCTTCACTCCAGGGTAGGTCTCAAGACCAAGCATGTCGATTTCATTGTCAAAGTGGCCAATGTTGCAGACAATGGCATTGTTCTTCATCTTCCTCATGTGGTCAACCATGATGATATCCTTGTTACCAGTTGTGGTAACAAAGATATCAATTTCGGAAACAACATCCTCGAGAGGAAGAACCTGGAGACCTTCCATAGTAGCCTGGAGAGCACAGATTGGGTCAATCTCAGTCACAATCACACGCGCACCTGCTTGCTTCATTGCAGCAGCACAACCCTTGCCAACATCACCATAACCGGCAATAAGGGCAACCTTCCCAGCAATCATAACATCAGTAGCCCTCATGAGTCCATCGGGCAGTGAGTGGCGACATCCATACAAGTTGTCAAACTTGAGTACACACCAAGACAAAAAAATTCATCAAGTCAATTAGCTTGATGTGATAATTCAAAACTATAACAGAAAATTAGAATTCTATGATTGGAAAAATGTTCACTTTAAGCTATAAAATAAGAGGAATATCAAATTTACCTCAAGAAAATGATGAATGTTTATTTCTCCCACATATCAAATGAGTTAAAGATACAACTAAACATGAACCTATAGATCAAGACTCAAATTCAACAATAACTATAGATTTAATGTTGAACCTCAACAAAGAAAAGTCAACAACAACATGCTAAGTATAATCCCACGAGTGAGGTCTAGTAGGGTAGACTCAACGAACGGAGCTAGAATTTCGATGTCAAAATATAAAAAAGTAAAATCGCGTACAAGTCAACAGTGTCAATATGTAATATATACTATTACCTAGCTACACAATGTAAATTTCCGAGACAAAAGGGTGTATGTGATCTACCTCGATGGGGAGGTTGTTACCAATAGACCCTCAGCATAAGTAAACAATTTGAAAGAGGTGGACAACGACGAAATAATGTGAAACAGAGAGCATTACACAAACAGTAACGATAACGAAATAATGCAATAATCGGAGCACAAAAAGATACCTTGCTCTTGGTGACAGAGTCATTAACATTAATAGCAGGGAAAAGCAAAGTTCCATTAGCCTGCATCTGATACAATCTCTTAACACCAGTAGTAGTTTCTTCCGAAACACCAACAAGTCTCTCCTTCATCTTCGTATACTTTAACGGATCGCTTTTCAACCCATCCTTAATAATAGTAAGCACAAGCTGAAATTCAACATTATCAGTAGAATGAGGATCTGGAAATTTACCAGTTTTCGCGTATTCCTCTTCAGCTTTAACACCTTCATGAATCAACAATGTAGCATCACCACCATCATCAACAATCAGATCGGGTCCACCACCTGGACCCCAATCAAGTGCCCTCTCCGTACACCACCAATACTCCTGCAATGTTTCCCCTTTCCACGCGAAAACGGCGGCGCTGTCACGCGCTGTCGCAGCAGCCGCGTGATCTTGCGTTGAGAAAATGTTGCAGGAACACCATCGAACTTCAGCACCCAATGCAGTGAGAGTTTCGATTAGGACAGCGGTTTGGATCGTCATGTGTAAACTTCCGGTGATTTTTGCACCTTTGAATGGCTGTGATGGACCGAATTCAGTACGACAAGCCATTAATCCAGGCATTTCGACTTCGGCTAGCTCGATTTCGAGGCGGCCGAAATCGGCCTGGGACATGTCCTTGACCTTGTACTCGCGGCCCGAGGTGGTTTTCTCGACGATTAACGCCATGGGTAGAGAGAGTAAAGTGGAAAATGTGAAAAATTGAGAGAATTTTGAAGTTTTTTGGGAAGAAGAAGAAGAGTGGGACAGAGGAATGAAATGGAGTTTGAGTGATTTATATAGAGATGAAGAATGGAAAATGGACGGCTAGGATTTGTTTGATCATATTTTTAGATTGCTAAATTGTGGGATTTTTGGTAAAAATGAATGGTAGGAATTATTTGCAAATTTTTTTTTTATATTGGTAATTGGTAAGGTAAACCATAAATAATGGAGAATAATTAGAGTTTTGTTGGAAAAAAACAAACAAACAAACCTTTTTTCATGTTTTGTTTCTCATTCGGTATTTGATAGTCATACTAAGATCTAACAACATACTCATAGTGTAATTCTACGAGTGGAGTTGGAAAAAGATGGAGTATAAGCATACCTTACCTTACTTTAGTAGGTAGATAAGTTGCTTCGATAGACCTTTGACTCAAGAAAAAATATATCAAAGCAGAATAGAAAAAAAATAACGATAGTGAAGAAATCATAGCAAAATACTATAGAAAGCATGATTGCCTCCTGACTAATTAAATTTTCATTCACGTCGAAAAGTTTAACGTTAGAGATTGAGTGCTTTCTAACATAAACAATTCCATGCGATCATATTTAAAACTTAAATTCGAAACATTTAATTAAGAATGATAGAGTATTCATAACTAACCATACTTATTTGTTTACGAGAGGATTGTGTACTATGAAGTATATATATTAGACTATAAACTCAAAGACTATTATATATTACTAATAATAACTTGTATTTTGTCGTAAGAATTCATAAATTTTAAATATTGATCAGTTTATATTCGTGTAGAGTACATTATCATCGAAAATTATAAAAGATTATGGATTACTTTACTCTAACTTTAAGTTTTTAGGTTATTTTTTCCACACAATTGATGATACTTCCAACCAATCCCCCTAAATTAATTTATTTTGGTCAAATTAACATAATTAGTTAGGTACAAAGTTGGTCCCTGATTGGACAATGGAAAAATAGTGCATAAAGAGTAGTTTTTTATGGTTGACAATGGCGGAGTTAGTTAGGGTCGAAAGGTTCATCTGAACCGCTTTCGATGGAAAATTACATAGTTTATACATGATTGAAATAATTTTTATGTATATATAGTAGATGTTGAACCTTCTTTGACCTTTTTGTGTGTTTTATTATTTATACTTCTGACACCCTTAATGAAAATTATGACTCCACTGCATATTTGAAACTTTTGATTTTTTTTAACCAATCACTTTCATATATTTGCACATAATATATTCATCACCAATATTTCGTGGAGGACAAGATTATATTTTTTTTATTTAAAAAACTTTTTTTTGGAAGAGTTGGTGGGTAGAATAAGATTGTACTAGATGTTAACTACTTAACTTCACGTTCACAGTTTCATGCATTTACAACAATATTTATTTATTTATTTATTTTTATAGCTAGACGATTTTGGATAATTGCTAAATTTATTAATTTGAATTCATGTTATATAACATCTGCTAAGAGAAAAGTAATTTATATCAGAATATTTTATTTTTTAAATTTTAACTCAAGATACTTAAATATTATTCATCTCACCATATTTCTTGAATCTTGATCTTTGTTATGAGAACAAATTAAATATTGAAAAATGGGAGTATTTTTGTAATGAACTAGTAGTCCTATAGACCTTCACCAACCAAGAAAGGAATTCAAAGTCAAATGCTATATTTTTTTAATCTTTTAACCAAACATTGATTAGGTAGATGAAATTGACATTGATCAACAACATTGTCTTATATATGTATAGAAAATATATAACTTCATAAGAATGTAACAAATAATATGAGATTGTCTTTGTTATGAAACATTTTATCTTCAACAGAAGAATAAAGATAATATGAAATCGTCTTCGTTATAAAATATTTTACCTTTTATATAAAAAAAATTGATAAAAATTCAGATTTAATCGAATGGGAAGTTAGTGATGAACTCGTGCATGACAACACATAGAATATATACAAAAATATATGTTTTGGTTGTTGTTAGTTGTTATGCTCTAAATACGTGGCCATACGATTTTCATTCCCCAATACATACCTACTTATAAAATTACACTAATATGTCATCAAATATATTAAATTAATTTATTATAACTAAATATTAAATGAAATTAACTATGGTCTATGTACAAAAAAAATACCACATATATATTGTAACGTTTGATATAAATATAGAGTATAAATAAAAATTTATTATACTTTAATACTTTTTAATAGAGCAAATATACTTTACTTATGATAAAATATTGAAATTTGGTATAGTTTCGAGATTTTTTTTTGCACGATTCAAAACTATTGTGATATAACTGTCTTTTTATTTATTTATCATTCTCTATTCAAATATTAGGTTTTTGTTTGCACCACTCACATACAACACAATGTAATATTTGATATATACATTGAGTGAACACAGTCTTGAAATAATAACAATAATATATTTAGTAAAATTTCACTAAGTGAAGTTTGAGGATAATGATATAAGCAGATTTCATCAATATCTCATGAAAAGTAGATAGATTATTTTTAAAAAATTATAAATATCTGAGTAAATTGTTTTGCTCCATGCAAAGGCACAAAACCCAACTACCCTAGTTAACAAGATCTCACCAAGTCAAAAAGAGACATGTTGACATCATGGATTCATCATGGTTCTATTCTAACTAATTATAGTAAAGCTAATAACAACAATTTTTGGTCCAATATTCTATTGCTACTTTTTCCAAAAGGACAAAATATACAATCTAACATTTTCCTATGTTCTCTTGAAAGGAGGTCCAAAAAGTGTTTTTGTTATCCCTTTTTTGTTTTTGTTATTTTTTACTCACATTACGATTAGATAAAACAAACAATCCAATATTTTGTTCACTTAAATATGAATAAATTATTAATTAGAAACTAATATTGTTTATAGGATTCAAATTGTGAATCCTGTTTATTCGAGTTGAGGGTCTATTAAAAATAATTTTTTGCTTTCATAGGATAACACTATTTGTAGACTCCACTTGTGAACTATATTAAATATGTTATGGTTATCGTAAAATTTTAAATATATTAACCTTATATTCTGATTCCGCTTACTATAAGGTGTGTTTGTGGTAGACTTTGGTTGGTAAGTTAGATTTAAAAATGACCATCGTGCTCAACAAGGCATACACCAACTATTCCCTAGTCCCAAGTGGGGTCATAATTAACACTTAGATCAACCTACTAAATTCTTACCAACTTTTTTTTTCCTATTTAGTATTCGGTATTTATATGAGAGTCTGATTAAATTTAAATTCGTGTTAAAAAGTATCACATTGAAAAGTAAAACGGTCCTTAACAAAGACAATTTTGCACTCAGAAGGAGTTGAATTCTTACTAACTTTGAAAATGGCATGTTGTGCATTATGAATTCATGACAACATTTAGGGGTGTGCATATTTAGAGTAAAATCGATAATTTGAATCGAAAAATTATACAAGTTGCAATCATTTTCATATTGATAGGATGAAAATTTTCGTTTTAACGTTGATCAAAACTCATGCAGTTTGTTCTTGAAAAATGAAATGTAACAAGTAAAATCGAACAAGGGAGTATAGTTTATGCTTGTTGGTAACTTTCTGAAGCTTAGTTTTGAATTTTTTTTCCCGTAACTAATGATTAAATCAATAACCAACTTGTTAGCGATCAATAACTTATTACATGATATTCGATATATTAACAATTTTGTAACGATTTCAAAATTAGACTAAACCAAGATACGCAACATTAGCCAACTACCAATTGTTTCGGTATTATCAATGTAAGAGAGATATCACAACTTAAATTTTCTCTTTATATATATTCAATCCAAATATTAAACTCAACCGATATCTATCTACTCACTAGCTAAGTTAGAATATCTAACTTATAAATTATACCAAATTTAAGGAGTTATATTTAGCCTACTTAACTTTAACATAAATTCACTTAAATTATCAAATACAAACAATAAATTTCAACCACCAAAATACATATCACTTCCTAACCCTCAAATTTCACCAACTCCCCAAAAATTAGCTTTACCAAACATCCTCAACAAACTTTTAATTATTTTTTTCCAAAAAAAATAAGAATATATTTTTTTAAAATTTTTTTAAAAAAAAACAAAAGGGTATTATTGTCAATTCACATAAACTCATCTCTTTAAAAACTCCCCCTCCATTTCTTCACTTCCCCTGTTTTTCACCCTCTCTCACTCTGTTTTCCTCTGTTTTTTCCTCTTCAAAATTCCTCAAATTTTCGTCAAAAATGGATCCAGTTTCAGTATGGGGCAATGAACCCCTTAACACAACAGACCCAGAAATCTTCGACCTCATAGAAAAAGAAAAACGTCGTCAATGTCGCGGTATCGAACTCATTGCATCAGAAAACTTCACTTCATTCGCCGTAATTGAAGCTCTAGGCAGTGCCTTAACCAACAAATACTCAGAGGGTATACCGGGAAACCGTTATTACGGTGGAAACGAATACATTGACCAAATCGAAAATCTCACTAGAAGTCGAGCATTACAAGCATTTCACTTAGATCCAACGAAATGGGGTGTTAATGTTCAGCCATATTCAGGTAGCCCAGCTAATTTCGCTGCGTATACAGCAGTTTTAAACCCCCATGATAGGATTATGGGTTTAGATTTGCCGTCAGGAGGGCATTTAACACATGGGTATTATACATCTGGTGGGAAAAAGGTTTCTGCTACTTCGATTTACTTTGAGAGTTTGCCTTATAAGCTGGATTTTACAACTGGATATATTGATTATGATAGATTGGAAGAGAAAGCAATGGATTTTAGACCTAAATTGCTTATTTGTGGAGGGAGTGCTTATCCTAGAGATTGGGATTATAAGAGATTTAGAGAAGTTGCTGATAAATGTGGAGCTCTTTTGCTTTGTGATATGGCTCATATTAGTGGACTTGTTGCTGCTCAGGTATAACTTTTTGATGGATTTCTGTTTTAAAGATTGTAGTTTTTTTTGTTTATGATCGTGGTGTTGGGGTCAGCTTTGGCGGTATTTCGACTAATGGGAAGAATCGCCTAGTGTTAATTGTACATGAGGGTCTCATGCATGCTCTCGACCACTTCATTGGCCACTAGGCAATACGTTGAGTGCTTTAAAGATTGTATTTTTATGTCATATTTTGATTCTGAATTGGTTTAGAGGTAGATTTGGCTGTCATTTTGATTCGTTTAGTCGATCCCAACTAGTTTTGTTTCCATGCTATTTTTTGTTGCATTGTGATCTAGGCACACCCCATTTTTGTTTCCATGCAATTTATGATCAAATGTTTTAGTTTGTTTGTCTTGTTCTGACTTGGCACGTAGTTTAAGAAATTAACAAAGCTTTTGAATTTCGTGGTCTTGAACTAAAGATATGTAGTCATTTTGATTCATCTAGTCGATCCCGGCTAGTTTTGTTTCCATGCCAATTTTTGTTGCATTGTGATCAAGACACACCCCTTTTTTGTTTCCATGCTAGTTATTTTTAATGTTTCAGTTTGTTTGTCTGATTTTTACTTGACACGTAGTTTAAGAAATTAACGAAGCTTTTGAATCTGGTGGTTTTGAACTAAAGATATGTAGCCATTTTGATTCATATAGTCGATCCTAGCTAGTTTTGTTTCCATGCTAATTTTTGCTGCATTGTGATCTAGACACACCCCCTTTTTTGTTTCCATGCTAGTTCTTTTTAATGTTTCAATTTGTATTTCTAATTTTGACTTGACACGTAGTTTAAGAGTCTAATGAAGACTTTTGAATCTCGTGGTATTAAACTAAACATACGTATAAGAAACATTCTTTTTGTAAGACAAACAAATTGAAACATTGGGAATAGTAATTTTTCGAAATATTAGATCATGATGATATGGATTTGGTTGACCAAATTTGCACAATTTGGATGTCTTGGTGATCTGGTTTTTATGCTTTGTGATACATGAGTTAGTGTTGAAATTGGTTATTAGCTGAGTTTGTGGTTCTATCAATGCTTTGTTTCGCATGATTATCATGAAGCTTAACGGTGAATTACAACGTCAGTTGTCTTCACATAAGTAGTATATACTAGAATCTGATTTATAATGATTTGCATTTGTTATATACACCGCGTTTTGAGTTGTGAATTTGGAATTCCGGGACTGTGTTTTTGTTAGAGTGTGTTGAAACTCATTGTTTGTGGATACAGGAAGCAGCAAATCCCTTTGAATACTGTGATTTGGTCACTACCACTACCCACAAGAGCTTAAGAGGTCCACGAGCAGGTATGATCTTCTACCGCAAGGGTCCTAAGCCACCTAAGAAGGGCCAGCCTGAGGATGCAGTATACGACTTTGAAGACAAGATTAATTTTTCGGTTTTCCCCTCTCTCCAGGGTGGTCCTCACAACCACCAAATCGGTGCTTTAGCTGTCGCTCTGAAACAGTCCATGACTCCCGGTTTTAAGGCCTATGCTAAGCAAGTTAAGGCCAATGCTGTTGCTCTTGGCAAGTTTTTGATGAGTAAAGAATACAAGCTTGTCACTAGCGGAACTGAGAACCATCTTGTTCTTTGGGATCTTCGTCCTCTCGGTTTGACTGGTAAGAAGATCAAAGTACACTCGCTCTTTTGGAGTCTCGAGTACTCTAAGCATTACTAGTGAATGACATAAATGTATCTGTTTTGACATTTTTTCAGGTAACAAGGTGGAGAAGCTTTGTGACCTTGCCAACATTACTGTTAACAAGAATGCTGTATTTGGTGACAGCAGTGCTTTGGCCCCTGGAGGTGTTCGTATCGGTAAGAGCTCATCTTTTTTGTTGGTTGTTACTATTAAGCAATAGATCAGTAAGGCTTCATTCTCAAAATCGTCCATGACCTCCTCCTGATCACATCACAACTCTTACTGTTGCTCCAAGGTTCTCCTTCGAGACTATATCCATAGTAGGATAGTGACTAACGGGGTTTCTTTATGTAGGTACTCCCGCCATGACATCGAGGGGTTTGCTTGAGAAGGACTTTGAACAGATTGGTGAGTTCCTTCATAGGGCTGTGACAATCACCTTGAACATCCAGAAAGAACATGGAAAGCTTTTGAAGGACTTCAACAAGGGACTTGTTAATAACAAGGAAATCGAAGAACTCAAAGTAGATGTCGAGAAATTTGCCTCCTCTTTCGACATGCCTGGATTCAAAATGTCTGAAATGAAGTACAAGGACTAAACTCACACTTCGCGCTACGTCTACTCATGCCTTTTTTTTAGTTTTTGTTCATCTTGTTTGGTTGTTGAAATTCATTTTCTGAGAAGAAAAAAAATAAGTATCATGCCTTGTTACTCTGTACTTTGTAATTTTAGGTTAGTGATTGAATCTTGTCTTGAAAGAAGTATGTAGTTTGCCTCTCCCTCTTTGGTTACTACTATTCAAACATGAACTCGTTTTTCTAATTCTTAAGAAACTTGTTTTCCTGAAGAAAAAAAAATCAAAAATTTTAACCAACCAAACATGAGTCGTGCCAGTTCCTCCTTAACTTGATATTCCACATCATGAGTTCGTTCATCTTTATTATGCATGATTATAAAACCAGTATCACATGTATTTCGATGCAAGTACAAGATAAGGTTAGATATCTTATGATTTAACTCGGAGATTAAAATTATATTATGTTTGATTGAAGGTGTACTAAACCAAACTTTGTTTTCACGTTTTCATCACTTAGTGATCTAGCATATAGTTAAACAAGTTGATCCTACAAATTGAATATAAATTTTATCGCAATCCTAATTCTGAAACATCTCATCTTATTCCATTCAACTTTAATATTATTGTATTTCACCTTTCAGATGAAATAAATTAATTCTGAAATTATATTTCAATATTGTAATTTAGATATAATTTTATCCACGAACCAAACGAGTTTCGTTGATAGCAATTGAAATTTGACTTATGAAAGCCTTAGCATGTGCCGTGGGCCTTTAGTTTCTATGGTCACTACTCACTACCATAACAAACTTCTTTTCTAAAAAATGAGTGGAAATTATTTGATATATATAACAGTAGGAGAATTAACAAATATACTTAGATTAAATTAAATTTAAAAAAATGATATTAATAGATATTACAACAATAGTTCCTCGGACTCAGAAAGTAATAATGAAAATACTTAACTCAATAATAGATTTCGCAGCTACCACCGTTGGAACTAATGAAGCAAATGTTGCATATGGTAATTTGTAACTATTGTCAAATATATATATCGTCGATAGCCAAAGGATCCAAAAATACATGAAAAATAACATAAGTTATCAAGTGAGTTTTCAAGGGTTTTTCCTTAGTACTGAATCTAATCCTTCACGAAAAAGTAAAAAGAAACATATAATTTGATCAATTCAGGTGAAATTTAAAATGATGTTGCTCGATCTTTCAACAATATTTGAATAGAGTTAAGTCAAACGATTTCGATATAAGATTTTTCAAGAGATATTAGATACACTTGCCTCTTGAAGCTCCTTATTATAGTTACAATTTTCTTCATCACAATCATACTCAAAATGTTTACTTTTAATTATTGTTTTCTCTCTAATCATGAGCTTTTGAATTTCTCACATGTAGATGTTAATGAAAATGATGCAAAAAGAACATGGAGTGTTACTTTGTATATATACAAAGAGAAACATTACATTACATATAATATCGATGGTTGCGGAATCAAATTTTTAATTAAAATATTCAAAATATAAAGAAAAGTAAATTACAAAGAATTCAAACAACTTCAATAGTAATTATATATACATAAAAGATATGGTTGATCGTATATGTATATTATTATTTTCTAACAAAAGGAGTTTAGATTGCGGTCCTTTAACTTCACCTATGATGGTTACCAATTAATGAAGTTGGAATGAATCGTACCAGACTGAGTTCAAATTACAATAAAGGTAATAATAAATTAAATAGTGAATTCTTTTTATTTGCTTAGATTTTATCCAATAGAATCATTAATATAGTTTATCTCAATAAATTCATCATCAAGATGCATTCAAATTGATCCGATCATACCAAAGTCAACAACTTTTGTCATGACATATGAAGGAAATTAAAGTAATAGAAAAATATCTTAACAAACTAATAATTGAGTCCTAAAATTTCAACAAATTGTTCCCAATAGTCAACAATATGACCATTTCAATCATTGTTCTTTCAATTATGTATATGTCATTGGTCTATTTCTCACTATAATTCTTGAAATATAATATTACACTTTGAAACCTAAAGTTTCATTAATATCACAAAGGTCCACTCAATTTTGTATAAAGTATCAAATTAGAAGTACGTACTACAGGAAGTCAAGATTTCACATGGATCAATATAAATGAATCAAACTATATATTGATAAACTAATATACCAGCAATGTAATATAACATCAAATGATTAAATTAATGTTTCAACAATGTGATGACATAAAAAGGATTTAATTAATTAATCCAATTTGAGTGCTATTATTGATAAAAATTAAAATTAAAAGGACCACAAAATTAATGAACAAAGTTGACATTGGGACCAAAAGAGGACAAAAATAAAATTAGGAGGACTGTATCTGTCTACATTTATAAACATGTCGGTCAAGGAGCTAAAGTTTAGTTAAATGACACTTAAGCCCCAAAAGTACTTGAAATTACAATAACAATATGCAATGAAAGTTCCCTTTTGGATTAGTCTCTACCGACAAATTTGTGTGATAATTCTAGTTTCACTCTTTACTCTTCGGAATTTTTCGATTTAAATTCGACTTTAGTTAGACTTCAAGAGGAAGAATGGACGAACCTCGAGAAAAGAGGGACAACATCTTTATTTACCCTCTGACAGTTGAAAATATAAAAGTGCTTCGAGGATGTATATAGGATTATCCAAAGCGTATTTTTAGAAGAAGCAAGTAAATTAATCATCAAGTTTGAAAATTATTTTAATACAACATGACCACGCCAAATTGAATTAATGAAAAAGTCGATCGAAAGCCGTTCATTGGCCTTGGGAGCTTTCTAGTTGAGGAAGCCATAATTTATCGAAGTTACTAAATAATGTATCTTCTATATTTTTCATCAGTACACATATCGCGTAATTTAATCTATCCACCAAACTTTGAAAGGAAGAAAAATATTACCTAGTGCTTTTCAACTTTGATGGAGTTATAAGAACTTGTTCAACCTCCATGTTTCTTCACTCAACTTCATTGATTATTAGCAGAGGTCGGACTTCAGAATTATTATTTTGAAGTTTAAATTTAAGATTTAGTTGTTTTCAATTACTAATTTTAAACTAAAATATCGTAAATATTATAATAAATTTCATTTAAAAAATATAAAATTTAGACTCTCCTGAAAGTCATATCCTCAAGTGAGAATGTGGTTTAGAGTCTTGACACGCATTAGTACCCACTTGCACATTAAAGAACAAGGGTGCCTTTCAATTCTCAATATAGTAGGGTACATTGTCACCCACACAGATAAAAAATTAAAAAAATTCAAAGGATAAATCCTTAAAAAGTCAATATCAACATGCATGTTCACTATTTATTGTTGTGAAAAGAAGAAATAGAGACCATTTGCCCAATTTATTTATTTTTGGTTTTTCGCTCGATATTCGGAGTCTGTATTAGAATTCCGACTAAATGCAGATTGCATATCATAAGGTCCATTCGCCATTCGGATGTGGCGCTCTCAATATGATTTTTTTCATATCTATGACTCGAACTTGAACTCGAACTCGAACTCGAACTCTTTAATTAAGGATGAATCAGTCTCACCACAGCACCACAACTCACGTCGGTATCATTGGCCCAATTAATAAGAAAGATGTAGGAAGTTTCCTATTACATGTGCTAAACCTAGATAAGGGTGTCCCCTCATGGGTACCCTTCAAAAAAAGACACAAATTTAAGACCTGTCATTTCTACATTTAAGAAAACTCTAGAGCTTATCTGTTTTCTTTCATGTGGTACATGAAATATCGTAACTAGAATTTTATTTACGAATTCAATAAAATTCAATAACTTAGATACTTGACTCAGTAATATGTATAACAAATTCAGTAATATATGTTTTTAGCTATTGCATGATTGATTAAAATAAATTACGGAATAATTTATTCCAGTATTAATTTTTTTTCTGAGATTATGTGAACTAAACTAAGATCTAAACAATAAGACTGCAATCCCATTATATTAACTGTACGTACGCAAAATATTCTGTCGGTGACAAATGGCCATACACTTCCAAAAAAACAAAAGAAAAAAACAAACATTAATCAACGTTGACCCATTCATAATAATAAAAAATAAATAAATAATTAAACCTAGTACCAAGAGAGCCTCAACTATGATAATTGAGAGATTGTTACTGAGCATTTCTAGTCACACCGAAAAAGAGATTAAATGACAAAGCAAGGCAATACGTCTGTTAGACTCATCGCAGAGTATAGCTTACGTCCAAATATCAAATAGGGAAATAAGGCACCGCCTATGAAGAAAATGAAAAGAATTCATTATGACATCAATTCTGAGAAGACAGATTAGACTTGGCAGTATAGTGAATAAAACATTCCGCTTTAACAGGATCAGGAAAGGGCGGCACCCAAAAAATATTACGTAGCCATAGATAATCTATCCTAATACAAACATTTGTAAATTTACGCGTTATATATTATTATTACTACAATTATTGTTAATGTTATTTATAGTATATACTTAATTTAAACTATTAATAAACTACTAAAAAAAAAGAATATATTGCAATATATCCAACAAACACAATCCCATAATTTTCTCTTGCCCCTCTTCTTTAGGTCCACCACTTATTTTTTCCTTTATAATCCTCTCATCTTCACATTCCCAATTCCTCAACAAACACAATATTCCCAAATAAATCTCTTTCTACCTATTTTCAAAAAATATTTGGTCATTTTTCTATGATCAATGGCATCATCTCCTATTGATACAAGCAAAGAAATGAAATTAGAGAGATATAATAGCTACATTAGAAGATTAAATAGCACAAAATTAATTGTTGCTTCTTCTAAACTTCTTTTTAGAGTTACACTTTTAGTAGCTCTAATATTAATCTTTTTTTTCATCATAAATTACCCTCCTTTTACCTCATCGGAAAATAGTAATCCACATCATCATAATATTCACACCACCACCCATAACCTCCTCTCCTCCTCCTTCTACGGTGGTGGCGCCGCTTGGGAGAAACAAGTCCGCCACTCCTCCACTCCTCGACGTGTCAATGGTTTATCCGTATTGGTTACAGGTTAGTACGATTATATAATTTACGCGATTTTATTTAATTTAATTTAAATCCAATGCATGTACACATAAATATCGTAAAAGTTAGTGTAATTATTATGTTTGTATAAAAGTCAGAGTTATAAAAAAATTAAATTCTGAATTCGCTTCTAATTCAGGTGCGGCTGGTTTTGTTGGTTCTCATTGCTCAATGGCATTAAAGAAACGTGGGGACGGTGTCTTGGGAATAGACAATTTTAATTCCTATTATGACCCTTCATTGAAACGTGGGCGCCAAAAGTTATTGGCGCAACACGAAGTCTTCATAGTGGAAGGTGATATAAACGATGCCGAGTTGTTATCCAAACTGTTCGACATTGTTCCATTCACACATGTACTACATCTAGCCGCGCAGGCGGGGGTGCGGTACGCGATGAAAAATCCACTATCGTACATCCAATCGAACATTGCAGGGTTTGTCAACTTATTAGAGACGGTCAAGTTAGCTAACCCTCAACCCGCGATTGTCTGGGCATCGTCCAGTTCGGTTTACGGGTTGAACAC
Organism: Solanum tuberosum; assembly: GCF_000226075.1. Lineage (NCBI taxonomy): Eukaryota > Viridiplantae > Streptophyta > Magnoliopsida > Solanales > Solanaceae > Solanum > Solanum tuberosum. Next base: position 1,311,804 of record NW_006239038.1, read on the forward strand.
AAATGTACCATTTTCCGAAAGTCATCGTACGGATCAACCGGCTAGCCTTTATGCTGCAACGAAAAAAGCCGGTGAAGAAATTGCACATACGTATAATCATATTTACGGTCTTTCTTTAACCGCATTAAGGTTTTTTACTGTTTACGGACCGTGGGGTAGACCAGACATGGCCTATTTTTTTTTTACTAAGGACATGGTACAAGGTAAACCAATAAATGTTTACGTTACACAAGATGATAAAGAGGTGGCACGTGACTTCACGTATATCGATGACATCGTTAAAGGGTGTATCGGGTCGTTAGACACGGCGGAGAAGAGCACCGGGAGTGGTGGCAAGAAGAAGGGTCCGGCCCAATTAAGGGTGTACAATTTAGGTAACACTTCACCAGTATCAGTAAACAAATTGGTGACAATTTTGGAGAATTTATTAAATGTTAAGGCTAAAAAAAATGTAATTAAAATGCCAAGAAATGGTGATGTACCATTTACACATGCTAATATTACATTGGCTAAAAAGGATTTTGGGTATAAGCCAACCACAGATTTGTCAAGTGGATTAAGGAAATTTGTCAAGTGGTATGTGAGTTATTATGGGATTCAATCAAAAGATTTAGACTCCTCTAATGACCATTCTCAAGATTGAGTGATATTGAAGATGGTATTCGAGTCAGCTTGTACTGACGCATTTCAGTCATTGTGTCAGATACGATACATGTTACCTATCAGGATCCGACGTCTAGCACATGTATCAGGTAACTCGTTCAGATGGATGAAAAGGCAAAAGGAAAGTTTTATTTTTCCGCATGTTTATATTTTTCTTGTTTTTTTTTATATATACCAAGAAAAATGAGAGGGGGAGGAAAATGACAAGTGTAGATTATTGGTGAAGTGGGGCTTGTAATAAATGTTTTAATTAATAGTTTTTCTGTACAAAAAAATAATTAGTGCAGATAAGCTTTGTCATTAATCAAGAATTGTAATGAGTTGAGATATATATCAATGATAAAAATCAAGATTCTCTTTTATGTTTTTCTTTGACTTTATATTTATCGGTTCTCTTCTGTATTGTTTTTATGTTTTGAAGATTTAAAAAGGGAGGCATAAATTTAAATATGTTAATCTAAATAAAGTGTGTAAAATCATGTTAAAGACAAAATAATGGTGATAATCATACATCCTAAGAATAAATAGTAAAGATAGGCCACATGATGTGTCTTTCAAATTTTCTTTCTTTAATTTCTTGTATTATATACCACTAATCATAAAAGCATATAAAATGGTAGTCCAATATAAGTGAAATAGTGAATTATTGAGACTTTTTTAATTCAAAATAAGTGAAAATTTTAAAGTTTAAAAGTATTAATCTATTTATTCATTCAGATTATCCTTTTTTTTAATGAGGTTTTTAACTACTTTTAAAAAGAGTTGGCAAAGAATCAAAACGATAATATTGAAAATTACTCTTTAATTTATGTCCTTAAATATCTTTATTAAGGGATTCATTTATATTGGACTAAATGAAGTATCTTATAAACGAAATGGAACAACGTAACTTTGCTCTCCCTTCTTGGTATTAATAAAGTGAGTCGATTTTGCCCTTATGAGTTAACAACAATAGCTAAAGGGTGAACCATTTGCAAAGTTCAAGAGGAAATTTGATCCTTAGTTATCGTATAAGATCTAATGAAATTATGCCTAACTAAAATGAAAATGAAACTGAAAACCCTAAACTCATATGCGAATATATTAAGAATTTTAACTTGTTAGATTCAACATTTAAGGTTCTTAGTACTAAACCTATCATACTTTAACCTACAAGTCTGGATTGGACATTCATTGAAACTCCATAAAATTTATTTAATCTTTTGCATCTAAAATACTGAACTCAAATGAACTCGATATTCCCAGGTCTAAAACACATACCCTAAACAAGATATATGACCTTCAAGAACATATATTTATACATGGGCTGGCTGGATTACTGGGCTGGGTAGGATAGTCAAGGCCCAAATAAATAGAAGCCTATGAAAGACCTTTAGGCCCATATCAACAAATTTCCTAATAATTAAGAAACTATTCATTTTGTAGTAAGTAGTAACAATGCGTGGGCTAGCCATTCTTTAGCCATGTTATTGAAAAAATAGCCGTTGTCATGAAGTTTTAAATTCCATAAACGAAACTCCATGATAATGTCCTGAAATTTCATAATGACATTTTCAAATTTCAAATATACATACACCTTAAGAAGTTTGACAACTATAATATAACTTTGCGCCTCGTAAAGTACCTCCTTTATTCTACTACACCTCATGATTAATGGCAGAGTTCGAATTAAACACACGAAAAAATAAAAAAGAATTCAATATCTATCATATATACGTAAAAAGATAATATAATTTTTCAATGAATACCCTGAGTCCTAGCCAGCGCCGGAGCCAGAAATTTTATTAAGGGTATCCAAGAATAATGGTGTGTGACAGTCAAAATAAAGCAAAAAAATATTGTGCTATTTGGGTTCAAACCCTAAACTCCATTCGAATGGACACTCATTACCACTACGCCAAAGGCATATTTTTTGTTAAAGATGTCAAACTTTAAATATATATCCTTTAAATATATAATTTGACATATACATACAATGTAATTTTCCGATAAAGAGTGTTCAATTAGACACCCTGAGATGACTATAGCTACGCCCCTGATCCTAGCTAGCTCCGCCCCTATGTTATATTCTCCATACTAGAACTAGAACGATCATTTAGTTGCTCCCCTCCACATGAAGAACTCAATTTTGTCATTTCAAAGATTGGAAGGTGACAAATGGACACGTGTACGGTTAGATATATAGTTAAAAATAGCCCTGAAGTGACACGTGGATGGACAAGACTGATGTTTTCACAATGGGGAAGGAACCAACCCACATGTAGATTAGGCAAAATGGCCTTTTCCTACAACTCTTCTTTCACGCTCCTATAAGCGCGTGAACCACACGCTCACAAACATCGGGTGAATAATAAAAGAGTAAATTTTAGGTTTAGCACACATAAAAATCATATTTGTATGCTATGACTATAGTTTGTATAATTGCACTCCATAGCAAACTTTATGTTTGCTATCACTATTAATCTGTATATTTCGGTATACATATACATAAAAAAATATGTATTTGTGTCTATTTGTATATTTTGGTATACAAATAGGTTCTGCATTTGCATATTTTGGTATACAAATGGGTCCTGCATTTGTATATTTCGGTATACAAATGGATCCTGCATTTGTATATTTCGGTAGACAAATGGATCCTCTATTTGTATATTTCGGTATACAAATGGGATGGCAAAAACATGAGATGGCAAAAACATGGAATGTTTGCTGCGAATTACAAATAAAAGAAACTATGGCTATAACAGTTAATTTGAATTAATAGTTTGCTATTTCATACAATAGTTTGACATAATTTATCTTTAAATCAAACAGTATCCTTACTTGAATAAGAAACGATGAATGCACATAACACGTATTATTATGATTTACGTATGTCAGATTTTCTTTCACTCCTGAAATGAACTTTTTGACGACTTTCTCTTAGGGGTAAAAATAAATAGATCATCAAGATAGTCTTTGCCAGTAGCGTCTCCTCCTCCTTATGGTTGGATCGTTCCTCATTGTTTCGTTCTTTTAAGCTAATGTTTAAATTTAAAGGAATAAATGTACCCCAGATTTATCTAACATTTTTTTCCTATTAAGAGAAGAAAATACTACTAGGGCTACACAAGCTGAGAAATAAGAAAGTAAAAGTACAAAAAATAATATTCAAGATTCTTTGTATTTGGTGTAAATACCAAAAATAGAAAGTCATTTATTAAAGGTACACTTGAAGATGTATAAGTTTATATTTATACCAATAATAAAAAGCTACAAATCTTATTGATTTTGTGTTTTCTAGTGCACACTTGTTTTCTTATAGGTTGTTTTATATAAGGAGATGTTATTTTCTTTTCCTATGTATGCATTTGGTATTCACAAAACATAAGTTTAACTAATTTAAATTTATGTTTCATGAAATTTGTTTTCATTGAAAGTTTCTCTATTTATAGGATCAAAATTTGAGATATCTAATTAAAAAATGAAAGTTATTATTTACCTTATTTGTTTAGGACAAAAGTGAATAAGATATCTATTTTATGTCGTTTTTTCAAACAGATACATTATTTCTTTCTACTTGGTCTAGATAATTTGAAGATAAATAATTAAGATTGAGTCCTTTTTCTTGAGTTGTTTTATTTAGGGGTGTGCAAAAACCGATTTAACCAATAAACCGAACCGAAAAAAACACTATTGGTTTATTGATATTGGGTTATTGGGCTAACGGTTTTGCAATTTTTTTTATTGGGTTATTGGTTCGGTTTCCGGTTTTATAATTTTTGTTAATGGTTAAACCGATAACCCAATAAGACTATACTAAATTTACTAGTCTTATTGTTAATGGTTAAACGATTGTTACTTTCACACTTTTTCCTTTGAATGTGTCTAGTGTCTAAACTTGCAAGAAAAATGATTGTTACTTTTATGATTATTACTTTCATGCCAAATGCTGGAAAAATCATATGGTTTATTTGAAATTTTCTTATCGTGTATATAATATATATGAGTATTTTCTTATTGGTTAAACCGAAAACCGAACCGTTAAGTACCATAAACCGATTAACCAAAAATCGATAAGAAATATGTTATTGGTTTGGTTATCGGTTTGGCGTATTTACAAACCGAAAACCGATAAACCGAACCAATAACACCTAAAACCGAACCGAACCGACCGATGCGCATCCCTAGTTTTATTAAACATACTTGCATATTGAAGAGACAAATCGACTTTCTTATTCCACATGGGTGACGTTGACGTGAGAAAAAAAAGGCACATATAAAATACATTGTATTTATTCTTTAGAAAATGTTTAGCGATCAATATATTATAATTTATATCACAATATCGCGAGTTTAATTAATCACATTTAAGACAAATCAAAATATGCACTTACTAGGAATACAAGTTTATTACACCCAAATATCCACAACTTGCAATTTTGTTTTAACAAAAAAGCCACATATATAAAATGCCAAACTAATTAATTACTGCTTTTGTAAATATTTTTATTAATGTCTGCCTATTTAATGCAAAATGTGAATTGAAGCACAAAGTAGAAACTCATGTACGTATATTAAGGTAAAGCTATAGGTCGGACGGATTTAAAAATATAAAGAAGTAAATATAAAAAATAAATAAATTAACATAATATGTATATATGAATAAGAAAATTGATCTAATTAAAAAAAACAAAATTAACATATTATACACCATGATTATATAACTAGTTTTCTATCATAATATGTGTAGAGCAATACACTAACTTTTCTTATCTATGACAATATGTGACTAACAAAATTTAAGATATTCTGAAAGACGAGAGATATATGTTTCCTCCATTTCATATTAATTGTCCACTTTATTATAAAAGTTTTGTCCCAAATTATTTGTCAATATTTGAGACATGTTAATTATTTATTTTTTAAAATTTACACTTATAATTAGTTGTTTTGAAAGTGTAAACAAATTTGTAAAATTTCAAAAAAGTTTTTTAAAGAGTAAATTATTAAAATTGTTCTTCTTATTTAATTAAGAAGCCCGTAAAGGAAAAGTGAACAACTATTATTATGGAAGTAAGTATTAAACTTTGAAAGCATCTTGGAAAATAAATTGTTAAACAAATTGCCACTGCAAGTTTGTTTAATTAGAGCTTTGTGATTTGCATTAAAAGAAAAGCCAATATTTTGGAAAACAAAATTTTAAGCATAAACTACCTTGAATTCTGCAAATGAGATATGATGACAATTTATTAGGAAAATTCTTGCATTTTGTTAGGTGAGTTCATGTTTATATAGTTAAAAAAATGAACTATTTCAAAACATTAATTCCCAATTTATAGGAAGTTTCATAAATGTTGTTCTTGAACAAGAAAATCTTGTCTATTTTTTCAAAAGTTCATAATCAACTATAAAAATTTAGATCATACTTAGATGAATAACACGATTTTATTTTTCACTTTTTAAGAGTACTTCTATTATTGAGAAAATAAATATTAAATATTTCATTATCATATGAAGGAGACACTTCCACAAAAATATTATTTGATTCGCCTTTATTACTTTTGTCATCGTTCGTTACATAACCAAACAAAAAACTAATTTTCCAAAGCTTGAACATTTAATTATACAAGCTAAACTATAACTTTATTTGTTCCATTGTCTAGTAAATGCAAGAAAATACTATTAATGAGTAGCTGAGTTTCATAAGGGAACAATACTATGATGAATATACCAACCTCAAACATACAAGTTTAAAGATAGATTTTTAATAAGCCCAACTTCATATACATATAATTAAAGTTTGCAACTTTAAGTTTAGAATACTCAAATTTGAAATTTCAAACTTACATGTCTAAAGTTGAAATCCCATTTGACTTCATAGGTAAATATTTGCAATTCAAATACCACAAGCAATATATCAATTTTAAACGTGAAAATTTGAAGTTAATTAGATTTTATTAAATTCAACTTTAAATACGTATGATTCAAATTTGCAATTTTAACTCCGAAATGTTTAAGTCTGAAGTTAGAGATATGGTAGTTGCAACTTTAAATATACAATCCTAAAGTTTAAACGGTCAAGTGTCAAGCTTAACTTCAGACCTAATTAAATGTTTGAAGTTCAAACACTACAAGCAATATACCAATTTCAAACATACAAATATAAAGCTACATTTTAGTAAATCCAACTTTAGATACATATAATTGAAGTTACCAACTTCAAATCCTAATTTCTTTAGTTTTGCATGTATATGAAGTCGATTCTAAAACGATCAAGTATTGAAAAAGAGAAAGAGTGTATGTGAACAGTCTTAACGTAACTAGTAAAGTTATTGTCATATAACCTAATAATCACATATTCGAGCTATGAAAGTGAGTTAAACTATGTACAATAGACCCTCATGATTCGACATGTTTGATGAATCACACCCCCACCCCA
>NW_006239038.1:1319786-1345470 GCF_000226075.1 Solanum tuberosum
TTTTTTTTTTTATCACAAAAACATTTCTCTGTCAATATATATATATATGTGAGGCTTAGACTCTTACCCCTCTGTTTCCCTTTTTTCCCTCTTTCTCCTGGCCATTTTGCGTGCATTTCCCCCAAACCCAGAACAGAAAAAACAGCAAAGCAAAACCAAAAAAGGAAAAAAAAAATTAAAAACACAAAAAACCCAGTTTTCTCAAACCCTATTGTTCATCATCATAACAAAGAGAAAACTCAAAATACAATAATTTTGGCTGCAAAAACCCATTCTTTCCTTATTGTTTTTCATGTTATATTGGTTGAGATCTTATCCCTCATAAAAAGGTAAAAAATAACAAATTAAGAATTAAATCTAATCTCATTGATTGTAATCTCAGCTAAAGATTTTTTCTTTTTTACCCATTTGGGGTTCTTGATTTTTGAATTAAAATGGGAATTTTTGAGTTTTTTTGATGAAAAGATGAGATTTTTGGAAAAGGGTGTTGGATTTTTCACTTTGATTCCACAAAACTGAAACAAGTTTGAGTTTTTCTGTACAAATTTTAGGGTTTTTGTTCTGTTCTTGGGTGCTGAATGATTGTTCTTTTGCTGGTTTTGATGGAATTTTCTAGGGTTTTCAAATCGGATCAGTGACTGGGGGAAAGCGCCAAGTAATTTTCGGGTTTGATCAGCATATTGGAACTTTCTCAGTGTTGAATTCAGCTTTTTGTTGAGTAATTTACAGCTCCAGATCGGAGGGAAAATATGGTCTTTGGTGGATATTTGAGGTTGGGAATTGAATGATAGAGATTAGGGTATGGAAGAGGACTGTATGTACTACTAGAGACCGGGAACTACTGAAGCAAAGGAAAAAGAAAAGGAGGTTTTCGAGCTTTTCAGGTGAAAAGGGGATCGCGTTTTTCGTCATTTTTTGTGTAGGCTTAATAGTGTAGGGAATGCTTGTGTTATTTGCATTTGGAATTGATATGCAAGAGGTGACGTTTGTAAAGTTTTGGTTTTGCAGACAAGAAAAAGGATCAGATTACTTTGGAAAAGGAAAATCATTTGGTTTGACATAGCTCTTGAAAGGCTTTTGTGGTGGTTTTTCGTGTTTTAACTCGGTCGTCTTAGATTTAGAGTATATTGAAAGGAGTTTCAGATTACTCTGTTGATCACATTGGGATATTTGAAGTGAAGAGCTAGTTTAATTAAGTTGGTTTTGGCTGTTGGTTGGTTTTTGGACTGATTTGAGTTAAAAGGATTAAATGGAGGTGCATTGAAGCTGGAAAGTAATGTGGGGTCATGGTGAATGGACAGAAGTCTAGTTGCTTGTTACTGGAACACTGCTGTGAGAAAGTAACTGAAGGACACTGTTTCCGAAACAGCGCCTTTTTAACTCAGAGTAGAATTCTGTGCCATGTCGCGTTGCTTTCCATTTCCACCACCAGGATATGATAAGAAGCCTAGACCAGAGGACAGGGACTTATTAAAAGAGGTTTGTTTAAGTTATATGGCAATATCATTATTGTGTTGATATGCTTTTGTTATACCAATACTGATATTTCATGACGGTTACCTTATTATAAAGGGATTTAGCTGTGATGCATGGACATATTCGGATGGATTGATTTTTTAAAAAGTAATCTTTGAAGTATGAAGGATACTTTAAACATCAGTAATGTGATTGGATTAATTTATATGGAGAAGACTCTTTTGAAGCTTTGCTCAGTGATAGGGTAATCTTGTTTAAAAGAGATGTATAGGGATATGCTTGTTGTTTTTTCTAGATTAGTGAGGACGTGATGCCTGATTCTTTTGTTTGGTCATGGTTTAGTCATTCCTTTTGGGAATTAAGTTTTTGATATGAAAAAAAGATTCTGGATTTAAGATGAATTTGGCTGACTAATGCAAGTAAAACCCATTGAGTTTCTTTGGATAATCGTGGAATCCATTAGTTGACATCTTAAGGGAACAGTTGTGATATGTTGCAATTATTGATCAGTCTCTTTCATCTAGTGTTGCTCATTGAGTTCTGGAAAACTCATCAGACATTGTAATTATTGTCGTTGGTGAAAAGAATACAAAATGAAGAAAAGAGAAACTTATTGATCAGTCTTATCATTAGCACCTTTTGTGTGAAGGGGTACACCATGGTTCTGTGTAGTGGATATTTCTGCCGTGTGATGTCTTAAAACCTTTGGAAAAATAACCTTTCTGTAGAACTTACTGAGGATATTGGGGATCGTTACTTTTGAAGACCTTAGATTTTAGTGGAGAATGCCTTTATTTTTGTGGCAGCCAAGCAAATATATCCTCAGGTTAAATGGCGTCATTTTAGTTATTATGAGTATGACAGTTTCCTCTTCCCTTTTTTGTTTTCTCTTAAAATATTTTGAATGTGCTACTTAAGTATGAATGGGCGTATCACTGCCTGACCATTTTGCTTTATGTAAATATGCTTTTGCACATGTTCTTTCAGTGGCAACCTGTACTATGTGTGTTTCATAGTGTCCCCCCGATATCCATGAAGAAAGGAGAAACACGAGATACTTACCTTTGTCTTAAAAAAAAGAAAGAAAGGAGAAACATGAGATTTTGAGAATGAATTGTTTGATGTTTTCTCAAGCATTTTGAGATTCAATCAGTATTAGTATCTACGAGTTAAAAACAAAGACATGACTAAATTTACAATTTGAAGATTCGATATTTCAGATATTCCCAAGGTCTTGACTATAAATTTAGAATATTCTTAACTCCATCTCTCAAGTTGAAGAAATACTTGTTTTGAGTATACTCAATTTGGAGCCAGATAATATTTTTCTTAGAATTTTTTCCATATAATCATTTGAGTTGAAGAAACCTCAATCTTTTGTTGAGTAAAATTATAGTCTATTTTTAAACAACTCGTTCTTTAATGAAACACCAAATTTGAAGCAATGTGCAATGCAACTGATTATCGCTGATCAATTTCATTGGTTCATCTTCTCTGTACCTCGACTCTTTGAGAAGTTGCTTTATACAGAAGCTCACATTTAGCCAGTCATTACTTGATATTCTTTTTCTACTCTTGATCTAGCTGCTATTCTTGTCTTTTACTTTCAAGATATTAGATTACCTCCTATTAAAACATGATATAAACAGTCGATCTGAATGAAATAACACCAGAAGGCCTAATAATACTTGCATGTCTCCTATCCTCATACAAAATGGTTGTCCTGGAAAGCCTTTGTTGTTCCTTAGAATGTGAATTGTTATATCTGAACATATGCTACCTGTTTCATTTAGGGCTGTTTGTTGAGCCAAAATCTGACATTAGGTGAATGATTTTGCAGAAGAGAATATGTGTGCCTCACCAAGATTAGGGTGTATATGGTTACAGATTTCATTTAGAACTAGTTCCTTTCAGTATAACTTATCTGAAAACAAGAAGAGGCTTCTTTTACAATTAGTTCACCAATTCAGGCAGTCCCAAGTCCTAGAATAGGAAGTGAATTGCAAGCTTTTGCATGTGTATACTTGTTCACCTGAGGCCTTTTATTTATTAGTCTCTTGAATGATCTTAATAACTTAGACCTGAACCTAATATTCAGTGATCACCTTTCTAGAAGGTGACCTTGTATTGCCCGAGAATTCTTTTGAAGATGGACCTAGGAAAATTGGTTCTGCGCAAATTGCCTTGCCTGTGGATGCCACAAGCTATGCTTCATGAAGCAGCCAACATTCTGACTGGTTTTGGTCAGCTTAGCTTTAGTGTGTGAGGGGAAAGAGAGCGCTCTTATCTCATGGGAAGAAGGATTTTTAGCTTCAGTAGAAAACTAAGATGCAGCAAAGTAGAGGAGGAATTCCCCCGTTCTTTTCTTTCTTAAGAGGAAGAGGGAATGAGAAGGGAGGTATAGGTTGTCTTGCTGTCTGGTAACTTAACAGGGTATTGTCACATTGCAGATTGGGAGGTATCTTAATCCAACCATACAAATCATATCTTTTATACCTCATAATTCATAATGGTGCTAAGTATAGCTAGAAGCAGTCGCTAAAAAGGGAAGAAAAATAAATTCTATTAAAAGTTTCCACTCATAGTGGCGGACTATATATGCTTCATTATGAAGTTTTATTTGAGTTAAAAGGTTAAACTTTGAATCTGCAGCTAGGTTATTCAAAGAAAAGTTTTTAAGTGCCCACAAGAAGTGAATAGGGTGCTACACCAGATGCTTTACCTCTCCTCCTCTCTTCCTGTACGCCCAACTGCTCATCGCATCCTTAATTGTTTCTGGCATAGTCCATTGTTTCTTAACATTAAGGACTGTCCACCACAATTGACTTGCTATTTTACAGTGCATTAGCAAGTGCTTCTTGTCTTCTCCTGAACGCTTGCACTTGAAATATCATCTAACATATATTTTACTGTTCAAAAAAAGAAAGAAGGAATACCAGCTAATATACGTTATTTTCCCTTTCCTCGAGTTCTCTACCATTAGGATACCTTTTGTTGCCATCCAAGCTAACAAGCAAACCTTGGAGCTCTCAGTATCCATATTGAATGATATGGAAATCCTAGGTCATCCCTCTTATGTAGCCTGCGGTAGAATGACTTCGTCTAGAAGATGTTGTTACCTTCGGTTTTGCATTCCCTAATGTCCTGTTCCCGTTATATTCCCAGTTCTTGTAAAATCAATGTTCCTGCACTGTTACTTCATCCTTCCCAATATTAATGACAAGATGGTAATCTGGAGCAACTAGATGAGTTAAGGATGTTTCCCATTCAGGGGTAGAAAATTTTCGAGAAGTTTTGAAACTTATGGAGATCCCTTCCATGTCAATGGAGATTGTAATTATCTGTGCAGTTGAAGGGCAATTAATAAGCATGGAGTGTGTTTACTTTATAGGAGGGTGTAGTAACATGTAGGATTCAAAATTTATTTTTGCTAAACAAAGGTGGTAATTGATAACACGCCAGTGATGGAAAATGGATCAACTTATTGTGTATTGTCAGAAACCACTACATCTTATTTCTTAGCATACTCTAATGTCAAAGCAGTTTGTCCATTTTAGCAGTCGTGTAACTGGCGTCCCATGTTAGTGGAAGCAATGAACTGGCCTTGAATGCCTGTTCCTTGTTCATGAGGGCTAACAAACTTCCTATATATTGAGATGATCTGGCATTTATTTCTCAGATGAGTCAGACTCCAGAGATTCAACTCTTCAGTTGTTAATTATGTGCATTTTAGTGATGTAAATAGGGAAGTTGAGATGTTGCTTGTTCCCTTTTAACCCAAGGTTGTTAAGTTCTGATTCTAGAGGATATAGAAGCTTGTTTTAGTGTGTGAACTACATAGAGCTGGAAAAAAGTGTTGGGAGTTTGTTGTTGACTTGTCTTGTGTTGGAGGATGATACTTTTTTATCATTGATTTTCTTCTCTTTTGGTTTATTTGGCTACCATTGACCATCCCAAAACATAAAATTTTCAGTTGTAGCTCTTTGCCTAAGTTTCACTGCTTTCCAAATTGTTCGTGTGCTTGTTACTATTTTTTCAATGTAATTACATGCCATTGTTTAGTGGTTTTGCTTTCTTATTACTAATTTAACATTGTATGGCTACGTATTCCTTTTCATTTGCTCTAATGAAGGTTAGTGGTTCTCAACCGGTTGTTGGTACTTTTCCTAGGCAACTACTGCAATGTCCTTAGTGCTCTCATGTGTGTATGCTCGTGTAGCCTATATTTAGGATTTCCTCGGAACTCCTAAATCTGATTACCAAGTTTGGTGCTTTTACTCGGTTTCTACAATTTAATTTCTTGCCTCAAGTTTCTTCATTTATTGATATAGAATTGCCATTTTTTCCTGTTCTGTAGGAGAAACGGAAAGAGAAAAAACATAAAAAGGAAAAGGACAAAGATAAGAAAGAAGGTAAAGAAAAAAGGGATAAAGACAGAAGTGATGGGAAACACAGAGAAAAGAAGGACAAAAAGGATAAACACCGGGACAAGAAGGAAAAACACGAGGACAAAAAGAAGGACAAGGATAAGGATAAAGAGAGAAGCGACATCTCTGAAGAGGCAAAAGTTGCTGTTCCACCTGGGGCTTCTAGTGGACAGAAGCTTCCTAGTGGAGACGAACATTTCAAAAATGAAAGCATCAACTCACAGGAAGCGAAATTCCATGATCAGTCTCATGGCCAGCTTGCTGAAAAGCTCTTTAAATCCAGCCTCCCCATTGTTGAGACAGAGGAGTCAAGATATGTGCAGGATTTGGCTAGGAGGCTTAGAGATGACCAGAATGGCGCAGTCAGTCAGTTGGCTGAGAGATTTCCAGTTGAGTCGAAAAGGGATGCGAAGTCAAACAGTATGTATATCAAGGATTCGGGTAATTTGGCTAGAGAAAAGGAAAAGAACAAGGAGAGAAGTGATTTTACCAACAAGATGGATGGACATCAAGTCAGAGTTGAACCGAGAATTGGTGCTAATGCAAAACTTCCGAGCTTTTCAGAGATGGAAAATAGAAACTTTCATGGATTGCTACCACCATTGGAAGAGAATGTTGAGAACAGGAGACAGGACAAAGAGAAATCCAAAGGAAGACGAGATGACAAACCAAGAGACAAGAAGAAGAAAAAAGAAAAGGATGCGAAAAGTCATGGAAAGGATAAAGAAAAGAAAAAGGAAGAGAAGGGGAAGGACAAAAGTGCACACAAGAAAAGTGAAAAGGATAAATCAAAGGACATCAATCAGAGCACTTCTCTCAGTGTTAGTAACACCAACCACCAAGTTCCAGTTGTACTCAAGGATACCATTGCTGGAGTCACAGAGGGAAATCACAGAAAAAGAAAGGATATTGAAACAAACGGTTTCTTGCATGGTGAGTGAACAAAAAATTTAGCATCTGCTATTTTATCGAATACTATATTGCTTTATCCTCTATTGATAGTAGGAAAGCTCTGCAAGTGTGTATATGATTTGTTTCTTATGTTTTTGGCTGTAGCTGTCTGTTAGGTAATTGGTAAGCACTGTTTTCAACATTTTCTTATAAAATTGAATCTAGCATGTTCAGCTTTGATTGTTCTTTGGGTTTGACTGATTAGTGTTGCTTGTTTTCTGTTCCAATGTACAGAGAATGAAGTCAGGCCTGCTAAATTGCTGCGGCCCTCATCCTCTCATCATCCCACACTGAATGGAAAGAGATTAGAGATTCACCAAAAAGCAGACATGTTATCTTCCAACAAACAAGGTGTTGTCACCAATATTCAGGTGATAAACAAGGAGCAGAGTCTCAATGGTACAAGTAAGTTGTCCAACAAGCACGGAGTTGGCACTGATATTGAGATGGGAAACATGGAAACTCACAAAAACAGACATGTTATCTTCCCACAAACAAGGTGTTGTCACCAATATTCAGGTGATAAACAAGGAGCAGAGTCTCAATGGTACAAGTAAGTTGTCCAACAAGCACGGAGTTGGCACTGATATTGAGATGGGAAACATGGAAACTCACAAAAACAGACATGTTATCTTCCCACAAACAAGGTGTTGTCACCAATATTCAGGTGATAAACAAGGAGCAGAGTCTCAATGGTACAAGTAAGTTGTCCAACAAGCACGGAGTTGGCACTGATATTGAGATGGGAAACATGGAAACTCACAAAAAAACAGACATGTTATCTTCCCACAGAGAAGGTGTTGCCACCGACACTCAGGTGATAAACAAGGAGAAGAGTCTCAATGGTACATTTAAGTTATCCAACAAGAACGGAGTTGCCACTGATATTGAGATGGCAAACATGGAGACTCACCAAAAAACAGACATGTTATCTTCCCACAAACAAGGTGTTACTACTGATATTCAGGTGATAAACAAGGAGCAGAGTCTCAATGGTACAATTAAGTTATCCAACAAGCACAGAGTTGCCACTGATATTGAGATGGGAAACAAGGAGCGTGGGGTTAATGGTACAATTAAGTTACCCAACAAGCACGGAGTTGCCACTGATATCGAGGTTGGAAACAAGGAGCGCAGGGTCAATGGTACAATTAAAGGTCAGCCATTAACTATGTCTAAACCAAAGACATTGGCTCAATCTAAACCAAAGGCTTCTTCCATGTCTCCTGGTGCTGATCATATTGCTGAAGCGTCTAAAAGACCTCCTCATCCCGATTCCAAGTATCTGAACCAGATACTCTCAGTTCCCAAGATGGACGAGTGGTCTGGATTTTATGACCAGGAATGGTTGCTTGGAAGCAAGAGTACTCTGGTTAGGAAACCCGACGTGTGTCTTGATGAAGTTAAGGACCATCAGGTATGGTCAGAAGCTTTGCAAATAGACTCTGCTGATGTTTTTGCTCTCCCATACGTAATACCTTATTGACTGCTGTTGACATGATGAGTTTCCAAGGACCAAGCTAAGCTATTTGGCTCGGAGATGCCCATGCTGGGCTCTCGATTGGATTCTTTCTCACCTTCCTACTCTGATGGCTGCATCAAGTTCTGATATTTACTCAAGAGTTAGGTACATCAATCACCATTGCTGTTCTTTTTCGCGGGCTTGACACAGAAGCCATTTGTTGCCATGTACTTGAACATTTAACTGTTACAGCCCCAGATGAAACTAACCTTTGTGTGTAGGAAGTTGCATGCATAAAAGCTTAGATGCCATTCTAATTGTGAGTGTAAACAAACTAGTATTTGTGGTCTTTACAACTCCACACAAATTTTGATTTTGTAATATAGAACTCTGCTATATTGTAAGATAAGAGGGGGGCAAAAGGAAGAAAAAAAAAATCAAATATAAGAAGTAGCAGCTGAATTCATTTTATTTTATTCACTTAGCTCCCATTTTTGTCTATTATCCATATTTATCACTTCCTGATTAACAAAAATAGTATTAAAAACTGTCATTTAAAGGTGTTGCTAAATTTCGAAGAGCAAAACCTTTTGAAGTCTCACACCCCAAAAAAGAGCATAAAAATACTTGGTGATAAGAAACAATTTATCTTATATACGCTAATAATAATAAATAAATACCTCACAATGAGATTAATTATAAAAACAATCCAACGATAACCTTCACAATAGAGTAAGATTTGTATCCTTAAAAATAAAACAGATAGCTGACAAAATAAGAAAAACAATTAATTTGATCATATAAAATTATTTACGCTATCAATGAACATTTAGTATTTAGTTTTTAATTAGGGGGTCAATTTACATGAATTAGATAACCTTTTAGTTTTTCTGGTGTGTTAGCCATGAATGTTTTGGTGATACGGCTTCGAGATGGCTCCTTTGCGAAACTTTCACAAAAACCTCCGTAGGGAGTTGGGGAAGCAACATGTACAATCTCACCATTTTAAGAGTCTATTTTGGGCATTTAGGGCCTAGGGGCCAATTTATAAAAATTAGGCGATTTTCTCAATTTTTCGCGTGTGTTAACCCATGAATATTTTGGTGATATGGCCAGACGATTTCTTTGTGAAACCTTTATGGAATCCTCTGTAAGGAGTTGGAGGAACAATACGTACAATCTCCCAATTTTAAGAGTCCATTTAGGAGCAAATTTAAAAGAAATTAGGAGATATTTTCAGTTTTCGTGTGGGTTAGCCTACGAAAATTTGGTGATACGGGTTCAAGACGATTTATTTGCGAAATCTTTAAGGAAATCTCCATAGGGAGTTGGGGGAGCAGTACGTGCAATCTCACCATTTTCTGAGTTCAGTATGGGTAAATAGGGGTCAATTTAAAATAAATAAGTAATTTTCTAATTTTTCTTGTGTCTTAGCCCATTAATATTTTGGTGATATGAATTTTAGATGATTTAATTGTGAAATCTTTACGAAACCTTCGTAGGGAATTGGGCGAGCAGTACATACAGTCACACAATTTTTAGAGTCCATTTTGGGCATTTAAGGGTCAAGTTATAGGAATTAGGCGATTTTCTTAGTTGTTCGTGTGTGACCTCCGTAATGAGTTGGGGAACCTTCACGTATACTCACACTATTTTTTTAACGTCCATTTCCGCATTTACAAGCCCTTTTTTTGAGAATCGCTTAAATTCCCCAATTTTTCGTGTGTATTAGCCCATGGATCTGGCGCCCGGAGCACCCAAAAAAAATTTCTCAAATTTTTTTATAAGGACCTCTGTAATGAGTTGGGGAACCTTCACGTATACTCATACCTTTTTTTAACACCCATTTCCGCATTTACAAGCCCTTTTTTAAGAATCACCCAAATTTCCCGATTTTTCGTGTGTATTATCCCTTCGATCTAGCGCCCGGAGCACCCAAATTTTTTTCCTCAAAAAAATTTATGAGGACCTCCGTAATGAGTTGGGGAGCCTTCACGTATACTCACACTCTTTTTTTAACCCATTTCCGCATTTACAAGCCCTTTTTTAAGAATCACCCAAATTTCCCGATTTTTCGTGTGTATTATCCCTTCGATCTAGCGCCCGGAGCACCCAAATTTTTTTCCTCAAAAAAATTTATGAGGACCTCCGTAATGAGTTGGGGAGCCTTCACGTATACTCACACCATTTTTCCGTAATTATAAGCTATTTTTAAGAATCGCCCAAATTCCCTAATTTTTTTGTGTGTATTAGCCCATTGATGTGGCGCCCAAAGCAATTTTTTTCTCAAAACATTTTATAAGAACCTCCATAATGAGTTGGGGAACCTTCACGTATACTCACACAATTTTCTTAACGTCCATTTCCGCATTTACAAGCCTTTTTATAAGAATCACCCAAATTTCCCGATTTTTCGTATGTAATAGCCAATGGATATAGAGCCCGGAGCACCCATGTTTTTTTTTCTCAAAAACTTTATGAAAAACTTCGTAAAAAGTTGGGAAACCTTCACGTATACTCACACCATTTTTTAACGCCTATTTCTGCATTTACAAACCACTTTTTAAGAATCACCCAAATTTCCCAATTTTTCATGTGTAATAGCCATGGATCTGGCGCCCGACCCATTCAAATTTTTTTTCTCAATAAACTTTATGAGGACCTTCGTAGTGAGTTTGGGAACCTTCACGTATACTCACACCATTTTTAACGCCATTTCCGCATTTACAAGCCCTTTTATAAGAATCGCCCAAATTTCTCAATTTTTTGTGTGTAATAGCCCATGGATCAGGCGCTCGGACCATCCAAAAAAAAATTCTCAAAAAACTTTATGAGGACTTCATAATGAATGGGGAAACTTCATGTATACTCATACCATTTTTTAACGCCCATTACCGCATTTACAAACCCTTTTTTAAGAATCGCCGAATTCCCAAATTTTTCGTATGTATTAGCCCATGGATCTGGCCCGGAGAACCCAAAATATTTTTCTCAAAAAACTTTATGAGGACCTTTGTAATGAATTGGGGAACCTTCACGTGTACTCACACCATATTTTAACGCCTATTTCCGTATTTACAAACCCTTTTATAAGTATCACCCAAATTTCCCAATTTTTCGTGTGTATATAAGTCCTTGGATCTAGAGCCCGGAGCACCCAATAGTTTTTTCTTCAAAAATTGTATGACGACATTCATAATGAGTTGGGAGCCTTCACGTTTATTGACACCATTTTTTTAAAGCCCATTCCACATTTACAAGTCCTTTTTTGATAATCGCCCAAATTTTCTTATTTTTCGTGTGTATTATCCCATGGATCTGTCATTCGGAGCACCAAAAAAGTTTTTCTCAAAAAACTTTATGAGGACCTCCGTAATAAGTTGGGGAACCTTCATGTATACTCACACAATTTTTAACGTCCATTTCCATATTTTACAAGTCCCTTTTTTAAAATTGCCCAAATTCCTCAATTTTTCGTATGTATTAGCCTAAGAATTTGGCGCCCGGAGTTCAAATTTTTTTTCTCATAAAACTTTATAAGGACCTCCATAATGAGTGGGGGAACCTTCACTTATACTGATGCCATTTTTTTAACGCTCATTTCCACATTTACAACCCTTTTTTAAGAATCACCCGATTACCTGTTTTTTCATGTGTATTATCCCATGGATCTGGCGTCCAGAGAATCCAATTTTTTTCTATAAAAACTTTATGAGGACCTCCGTAATAAGTTGAAGAACATTCACGTATACTCATACCATTTTTGAATGCCCATTTCCGCATTTACAAACCCATTTTTAAAAATCACTCAAATTTTCCGATTTTTCGTGTTTATTAGCCCATGGATCTAGAGCCCAGAGCACCCAAAGTTATTTCTCAAAAACTTTATGAGGACCTCCGTAATGAGTTGGGGAACCTTCACGTATACTGACACCAATTTTTTAACTCCTATTTACGATTTACAAACCGTTTTTAAGAATCGCCCAAATTTCTCCATTTTTCGTGTGTTAATGCCCATCGATCTAGAGCCCGGAGCACCCAAAATTATTTTCTTAAAATATTTAACGAGGACCTCCGTAATGAGTTGGTGAGACTTCACGTATACTCACACCATTTTTAACGCCCATTTCCGCATTTACAAACCTTTTTTTAAAAATCGCCCAAATTTCTCAATTTTTTGTGTGTATTATCCCATGGATTTGGCGTCCGGAGCACCCAAAAAGTTTTTCTCAAAAAACTTATGAGGACCTAATGAGTTGGGGAACCTTCATGTATACTTACACCATTTTTTAATGCTTATTTCCGCATTTACAAGCCCTTTATTAATAATCGCCCAAATTCTCCAATTTTTCGTATGTATAAGCCCATGGATCTGGCGCAGGAGTTCAAATTTTTTTTCTCAAAAAACTTTATCAGTACCTCCGTAATGAGTCAGTGAACCTTTATGTATACTCACACCATTTTTTTAACGCCCATTTTCGCATTTACAAGCCCTGTTTTAAGAATCGTCCGAATTGCCTAATTTTTCGTGTGTATTATCCCATGGATCTGGCTTCCGGAGCACCCAAATTTTTATCCTCAAAAATCGTTATACGGACCTCCGTAATGAGTTAAGTAACCTTCAAGTATGCTCACACCATTTTTAACGCTCATTTCCGCATTTACAAACCTTTTTTTAAGGATCACTAAATTCCCTAATTTTTTGAGTATATTAGCTATAGGATCTGCCACCTGTAGAACCCAAAATATTTTCTCAAAAATTCTATGAGGACCTCCGTAATGAGTTGGAGAACCTTCACATATACTCACATAATTTTTTAACTCCCATTTTCGCATTTACAAACAATTTTTTAAGAATCGCCAAATTTTCTGATTTTTCATGTGTAGCCCATAGGTTTGGCGCTCGTAGCACTCAATTTTTTCTTCTTAAAAAGCTTTATGAGGAACTCCATAATGAGTCGAGGAACCTTTAAGTATACTCACACCATTTTTTTAACGCACATTTCGGCATTTACACGCCCTTTTTTAAGAATCGTCCAAATTCCCCGATTTTTCGTGTGCATAAGTCAATAGATCTGGCGCCCTGATCACCCAATTTTTTTTTCTCAAAAAACTTTATAAGGACCTACGTAATGTGTTGGGGACCTTCATGTATACTCACATTATTTTTTTAAAGTCCATTTCTACATTTACAATCCCTTTTTTTACGAATCACCAAAATTCACCAATTTTTCGTGTTTATTAGCACATGGATCTGGTGCTGGAGCACCAAATTTATATTTTCAAAAAACTTTATGAGGACCTCCGTCATGACTTGGGGAACCTTCAAGTATACTCACACAATTTTTAATGTCATTGTCGCATTTACAAACCCTTTTTTAAGAATCGCTTAAATTCACCAATTTTTCGTATGTATTAGCCCATGGATCTGGCGCTCAGAACACCTAAATTTTTTTTCTCAAACAACTTTATGAGCACCTCCGTAATGAGTTGGGGAACCTTCACGTATACTCACACCATTTTTTAAACACCCATTTCCGTATTTACAAGCTCTTTTTTTAGAATAGCCCAAATTTCTAATTTTTTCGTATGCATTAGCCCATTAATCAGGCACACGGAGCACCCAATTTTTTTTCTTCAAAAAACTTTATGAGGACATCCGTAATGAGTTGAGGAACTTTCACGTATACTCACACCATTTTTTAACCCCAATTTTTGCATTCACAAGCCTTTTTTATAAGAACCGCCCAAATTTCCCGATTATTCGTGTGTATTAGCCCATGGATATAGAGCTTGGAACAATTTTTTTCTTAAAAAAATTTATGAGGACCTTCGTAATGAGTTTAGAAGCTTTCACGTATACTCACACCAATTTTTTAACGCTCATTTCCGCACTTACAAGCCATTTTTTAAGAATTGCCAACTTTTTCAAATTTTCATGTGTATTAGCCCATAGATCTGGCGTCCGGAGCACCCAAAAAGATTTCCTCAAAAAACTTTATGAGGACTTCCGTAATGAGTTGGGGAACCTTCATGTATACTCACACCATTTTTTAACGTTCATTTCCGCATTTACAAGTCTTTTTAAAAAAGATCTCCCAAATTCTCCATTTTTTTGTGTTCTGGCACTCGGGATTCAAATTTTTTTTTCTCAAAAAACTTAATGAGGATCTCCATAATGAGTTAGGCAACCTTCATGTATACTAACACCATTTTGAACTCCCATTTCCGTATTTACAAGCCCTTTATAAGAATCGTCCGAATTTCTCAATTTTTCGTGTGTATTAGCCCATGGATCTGGCGTCTGGAGCACCCAATTTTTTCTTCTCAAAAAACTTTATGAGGACCTCCGTAATGAGTTGGGGAACATTCACGTATACTGACACGAATTTTTAACGCCCATTTCCATATTTACAAGGCCTTTTTATAAGAATCATCCAAATTCCCCAATTTGTATATGTGTATTAGCCCATTGATCTGGCTCCCGGAGAATTCAATTTTTTTTCTCAAAAATCTTTATTAGGACCTCTGTAATGAGTTTGAAAACCTTCTCATATACTCGCACCATTTTATTAACGCTTATTTCCATATTAACAAGCCCTTTTTTAAAAATCATCCAAATTCTCCAATTTTTCGTGTTTATTCACCCATGGATATCGCTCCTAGAGTGACCAATTTTTTTTTCTCAAACAACTTTATGAGGACCTCCGTAATGAGTTGGGGAAACTTCACGCATACTTACACCATTTTTTTTATTCCCCATTTCCATAATTACAATCTCTTTTTAAAGAATCGCCCAAATTTCCTAATTTTTGTGTGTATTAGCCCATGGATCTGGTGCCAAAAGCACCCTAAACTTTTTTCTCAAAATTTTTTATAAGGACCTCCGTAATGAGTTGGGGATCCTTCACGTATACTCGCACCATTTTTTTAACGCCCATTTCCGCATTTACAACCCCTTTAGTAAGAATTGCCCAAATTCCCTAATTTTTCGTATGTATTAGCCTATGGATCTTGCGCCCAGAGCATCAAAATTTGTTTTTTCAAAAAACTTTATAAGAACCTCTATAATGAGTTGGGGAACCCTCATATATACTCATACCATTTTTAACGCTCATTTATGCATTTACAAGCCTATTTTTACGAATCTCCCAAATTGCCTGATTTTTCGTGTGTATTAGGCCAAAGATCTGGTGCTCAGAGCACTCCAATTTTTTTTATCAAAAACTTATTGAGGACCTCCGTCATGAGCTAGGTAACCTTCACGCATACTCACATCATTTTTAATGCCCATTTCCGCATTTACAAGCCCTTTTCTAAAAATCGCTCGAATTCTCTAATTTTTTGTGTGTATTATCCCATGGATATGGTGTCCGAAACACTCAAATTTTTCTCTCAAAATACTTTATAAGGACCTCCGTAATGAGTTAAGGAATATTCAAATATACTCACACCATTTTTTAACATCTATTTGCGCATTTACAAACCCTTTTTAAGGATCACCAAATTTCTCAATTTTTCGTGTATATAAGCCATTATATATGCCGCCTAAACCACCCAAAAAATATTTTCACAAAAATTTTATGAGGACCTCTGTAATGAGTTGGGGAACCTTCACATATACTCACATAATTTTTTAACGCTCATTTCCGCATTTACAAGCACTTTTTTAAGAATCGCCCAAATTCTCTGATTTTTTAAATGTATTAGCCCATGGATCTGGCGCCCAAAGCACCCAATTTTTTTTCCTTAAAAAGCTTTATGAGGACCTCTATAATGAGTTGAGGAACATTTACGTATACTCACACCATTTTTTTAAAGTCCATTTTCGCATTTACAAGCTCTTTTTTTAGAATCGCCTAAATTTTCCAATTTTTCCTGTGTATTAGTCCATAGATCTGGCACCCAAACACCCTTTTTTTTTCCAAAAAACCTTATGAGGACCCACATAATGAGTTGGGGAACCTTCATGTAGACACACACCATTTTTTTAACGCCCATTTCCGCATTTACAAGCCTTTTTTTAAGAATTGTCAAAATTCCTCAATTTTTCGAATGTATTAGCCCATGGATTTGGTGCCCAGAGCACACAATTTTTTTTTCTCAAAAAACTTTATAAGGACCTCCGTAATGAGTTGGGGAACCTTTACGTATAGTCACACCATTTTTAATGCCTATTTTCGCATTTACAAATCCTTTTTTAAGAATTTCCCAAATTTCCCAATTTTTCATGTGTAATATCCATGGATCTGGCGCCTAGAGCACCAAAAAAATTTTCTCAAAATTTTTTATGAGGACCTCCGTAATGTGTTAGGTAACCTTCACGAAAACTAACACCACTTTTAACGCATATTTCCGCATTGACAAGCCTTTTTTAAGAATCACCAAACTTATCAATTTTTCGTGTGTATTAACCCATGAATATGACGTGCGGCGCACCCACATTTTTTTTATCAAAAAACTTTATGAGGACCTCCGTAATGAGTTGAGGAATATTTACGTATACTCACACCATTTTTAACGCTCATTTCTGCATTTACAATCCATTTTTTCAGAATCACCCAACCTCCCTCATTTTTCGTGTGTATTTAATTCATGGATATGGCAACCGGAGCACCCAAATTTTTTTTCTCAAAAAACTTAATGAAGACTTTTGTAATGAATTGGAGAACCTTCACGTATACTCACACCATTTATTAACGCAATTTTCGCATTTACAACCATTTTTTTAAAAATCACACAAATTCCTTTATTTTTCGTGTGTATTAGCCCATGGATCTAGCGCCGGGAGGACCCAATCTTTTTTCTCAAAAAACATTATGAGGACCTCCGTTATGAGTTAGGGAACCGTCATGAATACTCACACCATTTTTTAATGCCCATTACTGCATTAACAAGCCATTTTATTAGAATCGCCCAAATTTCTCGATTTTTCGTATGTATTAGGCCATGGATTTGGAGCCCATAGTACCCAAAATATTTTTCTCAAAAAACTTTATGAGGATCTCTGTAATGAGTTGGGGAACCTTCATGTGTACTCACATTAATTTTTTAATGCTCATTTCCGCATTTACAAGCATTTTATAAGAATCGCCCAAATTTCTTGGTTTTTCGTATGTATTAGCCCATAGATCTGACATCCGGAGAACACAACAAATTTCTCAAAAAACTTTATGAGAACCTCCGTAATGAGTTGTGGAACCTTCACGTATACTCACACCATTTTTCTAACGCCCATTTTCGCATTTGCAAGCCTTTTTATAAAAATCACCCAAATTTCCATATTTTTCGTGTGTACTAGGCCATGGATCTGGCGCACGGAGCACCTAATTTTTTTTTCTCAAAACACTTTACGAGGACCTCTGTAATGAGTTGGAAAACTTTCACGTATACTCACACTATTTTATTAATTCTCGTTTCCGCATTTACAAGCCCTTTTTTAACAATCGCCCAAATTTCTCGATTTTACATATGTATTAGCCCATGGATCCGGTGTCTGGAGCACCCAAAAAAAATTTCTCAAAAAATTTATGAGGACCTCCCTAATGAGTTGGAGAACCTTCACATATACTCACACCATTTTTAACACCTATTTCAACATTTACAAGCCTTTTTTAAGAATTGCCCTAATTCCAGATTTTATCGTGTGTAATAGCCCATAGATCAAGCGCCTAGAGCACTCAAATTTTTTTTCTCAAACAACATTATGAGGACCTCCGTAATGAGTTGGGGAACCTTCACGTATACTCACACCATTTTCGCATTTACAAGCCTTTTTTTACGAATCACCCTAATTCCCAATTTTTCGTGTATATTAGCCCATGGATCTGGAGCACGGAGCAACTAAATTTTTTTCTCAAAAACTTTATGAGGATCTTTGTAATCAGTTAGGGAACCTTCACGTATACGTACACCATTTTTAATGCCTATTTCCGCATTTACAAGCCATTTTTTAATAATCGCCCAAATTTCCCGATTTTTCATGTGTATTAGCCCATTGATATGGCCGCCTGGAGCACCTAAAAAGTTTTTCTCAAAATCATTTATTAGGACCTCTGTCATGAGTTGGAGAACCTTCACGTATTCTCACACCATTTTTTAAGGGTCATTTCCGTATTTACAAACATTTTTTGAAGAATCGCCCAATTTTTTTGATTTTTAATGTGTATTAGCACATGGATCTGACGCTCGGTGCACCCAAAACACTCTTCTCAAAAACTTTATGAGGACCTCCGTAATGATTTGGGGAATCTTCACATATACTCACACCATTTTTTTAACGCCTATTTCCCCATTTGCAAGCCGCTATTTAAGAATCGCCGAAATTCTCGGATTTTTCGTGTGTATTAGCCCATGGATATGGCGCCCGAAGAATCCAAAATGTTTTTCTCAAAAAACTTTATGAGGACCTCCATCATGAGTTTGGGAACCTTCACGTATACTTACACCATTTTTTTAACAGTTAATTCCGCATTTACAAGACATTTTTTAGTATCACCCAAAGTCTCTGATTTTTCGTGTATATTGGCCTGTTGATCTAGCGCCCAGAACACCCAAAGTTTTTTTCTCAAAAAACTTTATGAGGACCTACATAATGAGTTGTGTAACCGTCACATATACTCACACCATTTCCGTATTTTCAAGCCCTTTTTGAGAATCGCCCAAATACTCTGATTTTTTGTGTGTATTATCCCATGGATCTGGTGCTAGGAGCACCCAAATTTTTTTCTCTCAAAAAACTTTATGAGGACTCCGTAATGAGTTGGTGAACCTTCATATATACTCACACCATTTTTGTAACGTCTATTTCCGCATTTATAAGACCTTTAAGAATTGCACAAACTTCCCAATTTTTCGTGTTTATTAGCACATTGATCAAGCGTCCGGAGCACCAAAAAGTTTTTTTCTCAAAAATCTTTATGAGGACCTCCGTCATGAGTTGGGGTGGGGAGCCTTCACGTATACTTAGACCATTTTTTTAATGCACATTTCCAAATTTACAAACTCATTTTAAGAATCGCATAAATAATCTGATTTTTATGTGTATTAGCCCATGGATCTGGCGCTCACAGCACCCAAATTATTTTTCTCAAAAAACTCTATGAGGACCTCCGTAATGAGTTGAGGAACCTTCACGTATACTCACACCATTTTTGTAACGCCCATTTCCGCATTTACAAGCCCCTTTTTAAGAATTTCATACATTCTTCGATTTTTCGTGTGTATTTTTTCATGGATCTGGTGCTCGGAACACCCAAATTTTCTCTCAAAAAACATTAAGTGGACTTACGTAATGAGTTGGGGAATCTTCTCGTATACTCACACCATTTTTGAATGCCTATTTCAGCATTTACAAGCCTTTTTTTAAGAATCACCCTAGTTTCTCAATTTTTCATGTGTATTAGCCCATAGATCTGGACGCCCAAAGCACCCCAATTATTTTTTCTCAAAAAAATTTATGAGAACCTCTGTAATGAGGTGGGAAACCATCACGTATACTCACATTATTTTTTAAATGCTTATTTCCGCATTTACAAGCCATTTTAAAGAACCACTTGAATTTCCTGATTTTTGTGTGTATTTGCCCATGAATCTGGCGCTCGGAGCACCCACATTTTTTCTTATCGAAAACTTTATGAGGACTTCCGTAATGAGTTGGGGAACATTCACGTATACTCGCATCATTTTTAACGCCTATTATCGCATTTACACGCCCTCTTTTAAGAATCGCCTAAATTCTCTAATTTTTCGTATGTATTAGCCCATTGATCAAGCGTCCGAAGTATCTAAAAAAATTTTTATCAAAAAACTTAATGAGGACCTCCGTCATGAGTTGGGGAGCCTTCACGTATAATCAGAATATTTTTTAACGCCCACTTTCGCATTTCCAAACCCTTTTTTAAGAATCGCATATATTATTCGATTTTTCGTGTGTATTATCCAATGGATCTGGCGCCATGAGCACCCAATTTTTTTTCTCAAAAAACATTATGTGGACGTCCATAATGAGTTGAGAACCTTCTCATTTACTTACACCATTTTTTAACCCCCATTTCTGCATTTAGAAACTTTTTTTTAAGAATCGCCTCAATTTCCTAATTTTTCATATGTATTAACCTATGGTTCTGGCGCCCGAAGTACCCAAAATTCTTTTCTCAAAACACTTTATGAGGAACTCAGTAATGAGTTGGAGAACCTTTACGTATACTCACACCATTTTTAACGCCCATTTCAGCATTTACAAGCTCTTTTTTTAAGAATCGCCCAAATTTCCTGATTTTTCATACGTATTAGCCTATAAATCTGACTCCCGGAGCACCCTAAAATATTTTTCTCAAAAAACTTTATGGGGACCTCCATAATGAGTTTGGGAACCTTCACGTATACTCACATTATTTTTGTTAATGTCAATTTCTGCATTTATAAACGTTTTTTTAAGAATCTCCCAAATTTCACGATTTTTAGTGGGTATATTAGCCCATAGATCTGGTGCTCGGAGCACCCAAATTATTTTTCTCAAAAACCTTTAAGAGGACCTCCGTAATGAGTTGGGGAACCTTCACATAGACTCCCACCATTTTTAACACTCATTTCCTTATTTACGAGCCCTTTTTTAACAATTGCCCAAATTTCTCGATTTTTCGTGTGTTAATTAAGCCTATGGATCTGGCGCCCGATGCAACCAAAATGTTTTTCTTAAAAAGTTTTATGAGGACCTTTGTAATGAGTTGGGGAAACTTCACGTATACTCACAACATTTTTTAACGCCCAGTTCCACATTTACAAGCTCTTTTTTATGAATCACCCAATTTTCCCGATATTTCGTGTGTATTAGCCCATGGATCTGGCGCCCGGAGCACCCAAATTTTTTTTCTCAAAAAAGTGTATGAGGACCTCTGTAATGAGTTGGGAAACCTTCACGTTTACTCACTCCATTTTTTTAACGCTCATTTCCGCATTTACAAGCCCTTTTTTTAAGAATCGCTCAAATTTCCTTATTTTTCGTGTTTATTAGCCTATGGATCTGACGCCTAGAGCACCCTAAAATATTTTTTCTTAAAAAACTTTATAAGGACCTCAGTAATGAGTTTGGAAACCTTCACGTATACTCACATTATTTTTGTTAATGTCTATTTCTTCATTTATAAACGTTTTTTTAAGAATCTCCCAAATTGCACAATTTTTAGTGTGTATAGTATCCCATAGATCTGGCGCCCGGAGCAACCAAATTATTTTTCTCAAAAACCTTTAAGAGGACCTCTGTAATGAGTTGGGGAACCTTCACATATACTCACACCATTTTTAACACCCATTTTCTCATTTACAAGCCTTTTTTTAAGAATTGCCCAAATTTCTCGATTTTTCGTGTGTTAATTAAGCCTATGGATCTGGCTCCAAGTGTAGCCAAAATGTTTTTCTCAAAAAAATTTATGAGGACCTCCATAATGAATTGAGGAACCTTCACGTATACTCACACCATGTTTTTACTGCCCAATTCCGAATTTACAAACCTTTTTTAAGAATCGTCTGAATTTCCCGATTTTTCGTGTGTTAGCCCATGGATCTGGCGACCGAAGCACCCAAATTTTTTTCCTCAAAAAACTGTATGAGGACCTTTGTAATGAATTGGGGAAACTTCACGTATACTCACACCATTTTTAACGCCCATTTCCACATTTACAAGCCTTTTTTTATGAATCGCCCAAATTTCCCGATTTTTCGTGTGTATTAGCCCATGGATCTGGAGCCCGGAGCACCCAATTATTTTTCCTCAAAGATGTGTATGAGGACCTCTGTAATGAGTTGAAAAACCTTCACGTATACTCACACCATTTTTTTAACGCTCATTTCCGCATTTACAAGCCCTTTTATAAGATTCACCCAAATTTCCTGATATTTCGTGTGTATAAACCCATGTATCTGACGCCCGGAGCACCTGGATTATTTTTCTCAAAAAATTCTATTATGACCTCCGTAATGATTTAGGGAACTTTCACGTATAGTCACACTATTTTTTTAACTCCCATTTCAATATTTACAAGCTCTTTTTAAGAATCGCCTAAATTCCCCAACTTTTCGTGTGTATTATTAGCCCATAGATCTGGCGTCCGGAGCACCCAAATTTTCTTTTCTCAAAAACTTTATAAGGACCTCCGTAATGAGTTGGGAAACTTCACGTATACTCACACCATTTTCGCATTTACAAGCTCTATTTTAAAAATCGCCTAATAGATCAAGCGCTCGGAGCACCCAATAAAATTTAGTGAAAAAATTTTATGAGTACTTCCGTAATGAGTTAGAAAACCTTCTCGTATACACACACCATTTTTTAACGCTCATTTCCGCTTTTACAAGCCCTTTTTTAAGAATCGCCAAATTCCTCAATTTTTCGTGTGTATTAGCCCATGGATTTGGTGCCCGGAGCACCCAATTTTTTCTCTCAAAATGTTGTATAAGGACCTCCTTAATGAGTTGGAAAACCTTCACATATACTCACACCATTTTTAACGCCTATTACCGCATTTACAATCCATTTTTTTAAAAATCGCCCAAATTTTTCAATTTTTCGTGTGTGTTATAAAACAGATCTGGCGCCCGGAACATTCAATTTTTTTCTCAAAACCATGTTATCAGGACTTCCGCAATTATTTAGGGAACCTTCATGTATACTCACTATGTTTAACGCCCATTTCTGCATTGTCAAGCCTTATTTTAATAATCGCCCTAATTCCTTAATTTTTCGTGTGTATTAGCCCATAGATCTAGTGCCCAGAACACCTAAAATATTTTCTTAAAAAACTTTATGAGGACCTCCGTAATTAGTTAGGAAACCTTCATGTATACTAACACAATTTTTAACGCCCATTTCCGCATTACCAGCCCTTTTTTAAGAATCGTCCAAGTTCTCCAATTTTTCTTGTGTAGCCCATGAATCTTGCTCCCGTAGAATAAAAAAAAATTATCAAAAAACTTTATGAAGGCCTTCGTAATTAATTGGGGAACCTTCACGTATAATCACACCATTTTTTAATGCCCATTTTCGCAATTATATGCCTTTTTTTAAGAATCACCCAAATTTTCCAATTTTTCGTGTGTGTTAGCCCATTTATCTGGCGCTCGGGGCACCTAAAATTTTATTCACAAAAAACTTTATGAGGACCTACGAAATGAGTTGGGGAACCTTCACGTATACTCATACCATTTTTATAACGCTTATTTTCGTATTTCCAAGTCTTTTTTAAAGAATCGCCCAAATTGCTCGATTTTGCGTGTATATTAGCCCATGAATATGGCTCCAGGAGCACCCAAAAAATTTTCTTTTCAAAAAACTGTATGAGAACCTGCGTAATGATTTGGGGAACCTTTACGTATGCTCACACAATTTTTAGAGCCCATTTTCACATTTACAAGTCTTTTTATAAGAATCGCCCAAATTTCCCGATTTATCATGTGTATTAGCCAAAGGATCTGACGCCTGGAGCACCCCAAATTATTTTCTCAAAATATTTTATAAGGACCTCCGTAATGAGTTGGGGAACCTTCACATATATACTCACACCATTTTTTAACGCTCATTTATGCATTTACAAGCCTCTTTTTAAAGAATTGCCCAAATTCTCTGATTTTTTGTGTGTATTAGCCCATAGATCTGAGGCCTGGAACTCCCAAAAAATATTCTCAAAAAACATTATGAGGACCTCCGTAATGAGTAGGGGAATCTTTACACCATTTTTAACGCCCATTTCCGTATTTACAAGCCCTTTTTTAAGAATCGCCAAATTCCCTGATTTTTCGTGTATATTAGCCCATGGATATGGCGCTCGGAGCACCCAAATTTTTCATCCAAAAAAACTTTATGAAGACCTCTGTAATGAGTTGGGGAACCTTCATGTATATACTCACACCGTTTGTTAACGCCTATTTCAGCATTTACAAGCCCTTTTTTTTAGAATCACCCAAATTCCTCATTTTTTCGTGTCTATTAGCTCATGGATCTGGCGCCTAGGAAACCCAAAAAAAATTTTCAAAATACTTGATGAGGACCTCCGTATACTCACACCATTTTTTAATGTCCATTTCCACATTTACAAACATTTTTTTAAGAATCGTCCAAATTCCTCAATTTTTCGTATGAATTAGCCCATTGATCTGGCGCTTGGAACACCCAAAAAAAATTTCTTAAAAAACTTATCCGTAATGAGTTGAGGAACCTTCACGTATACACACACCATTTTTAACGTTATTTCTATATTTACAAGCATTTTTTTAAGAATCACCCAAATTATTCAATTTTTCGTGTGTATTAGCCCATGGATCTGGCGCCCGGAGCATCCAAAATAATGTTCTCAATTTTTGTATGTTATCCTATAAATATTTTGGTGATATGACTTTTAGTTGATTTTTTTTTTTTTGCGAAACCTTTATGAAATACTCTGTAGGGAGTTGTGGATTAGTAGGTACAGTCTCACCCTTTTTGGGACATTTTAAGATATTTAGGAACTAATTTATAAGAATTATGCAATTTTCTC
Source organism: Solanum tuberosum (assembly GCF_000226075.1). Classification (NCBI taxonomy): domain Eukaryota; kingdom Viridiplantae; phylum Streptophyta; class Magnoliopsida; order Solanales; family Solanaceae; genus Solanum; species Solanum tuberosum. The sequence continues at coordinate 1,344,632 of NW_006239038.1, forward strand.
AATTTTGTATGTTTTAAACTTTCATAATCTCCTTGATGTATCATAAAAGATTATCTTCTCATCTTGGATTGGAGGACACACTTTGTTGCATATTTTTGTGGGATCACAAGCCTATTAAGCTTTCCAATATCATTGGAATTAGCTTCTTTTGAAAAAGTGGCTTAGATGAGATTTTAACATCACTTTTTTAATAAATTTGAAATCATAAATTCTAACAAGAGTATTCATAAGAAAAAAACACACATAAAATGTTATACCTACAAATCTACATTAAGTGAATTCAACAATTTGTATTTGCGTTAGACACTATATCACCAGAAGGTTATTTTAGATCACCAGATTATCTTTATGTGTTATACCAGGTAACATATCATATTTTCTGAATTATAAGTCACACATTTTAAAAAGGTTTATTTGGAAATATCCTTGTGAGTGACCTAGTAGTATACAAAATTCTTTATACTGAATTTGAGACTGAGAGGATAATAAAATCTAACAAAACTATGCTAAATACTGTCATTTAGGGTGTGTTTGGTATGAAGGAAAATGTTTTCCATGAAAAATGTTTTCCTAGAAAATGTTTTGTTGAAAAAACAAATAGATTTTTACTTATTTTCTTATGTTTGGTTGGTGACAATAAAATATTTTCCGGAAAAGATTTTTTAGTGTTTGATTTATGAATGAAAATTATTTTTGAGAAAATATTTTTTGTTTTTACTAGAGAGTAGAAAATAATTTTTGAATTGAAATTGAAAATATTTTTTAAAAAATAAACTTAATATTTTTTTCGGGAAGGTTGGGGTGGTGGGGCTGGTGCAGGGGGGAGGGGGGTGAGATGG
>NW_006239038.1:1346109-1385839 GCF_000226075.1 Solanum tuberosum
AAAAAAATATTTCAATACTAACCTTCATAATAAAGTTTTTTCTTAAATACACAGACAATATTAAGGATGCTAGTAGCAAGATTTAACTTAAATACACAGACAATATTAGATAAAATTCTCACTCTAAGATTAATCAAGAAAATGTTTCAATACTAACCTTCACAATAAAGTGAGATTTGTAATCTTAAAAATATAGCAAGTACTTGATATAACAATAACAACAACAATAAAAGAAAATTTAATAATATAAAAATTCTTTATACTATTGACGAACATTAATTAAACTTCATTTCCGCTTTTTGTCTTAGTCCAACCTATTTGCTTTCCAAAAAGCAAAACAGGTGTCAAAGCAACATCAACATCAACAGCATCAGGATTGAGTGCTAAATCCATTGGCAAACCTTCAACATTCTTCACCACATCAATCACAAAGGTATTGCAACTCTCATTTGTTCCATTCTTGAATTCATACAAGTTGAAAACAATTGTATCTCTGGCGCTTAAGCTTTTAGCTCTCACAAATTTGTGCCAACCCTTAGTGAAGCTGAATTTTTTACTACTTTGGCAGTAGAAAAACCTAAACTTCCATGAATTTCTTGAGCTATCATAGAATTCAATCTCTTCATTATGTTGGATGTGAGAGAAGTATTTTATAGCATATCTCCTGGGGATCACAAACATTTTATTTCCAACATCATTCGGAGTAAGCACTTTTTGAAAAAGTTGCTTAAACGAAGTTTCAGTGTTACCCTGTAAACAATATTGAAATTTTGACTTTTAACAAGAGGATTTTTTCAAAAAAAAAAAACATAAACTTTTCTAGGGTTATGATCCCTAAGTAATGTTGGAATTTCATACTCCATGTGTTAAATATTTTCTAATTTGATTTCTACTTTTACTTGTTATTTTTGACAAATCAAGAAAGGACAATTTTTTTTTCTATAATACCCTCAATTTATTAATATTGAGTTAATATCTTTGAAAAATGTAATGAGTAAATATGTTTGAGATCCTATCAATTAATTGGGGTAAAATGGTAAACTTAGTATATCAATTATTATTATTTTAACAGGTGGGCCAAGACAAAAATTAACAAGTAAATCTGAGCAGAGGGAGTATTTTAAGGAGGCTTACATGTTGTATGCAGATACCATTGTAGGTGACCTAATAGCATACAAAATTCCTACACTTCTGAATTATGATGTATACAATTTAAATTCTTATAAATTTGAACTTTTTGGGGATCGTTATTAAAAAAATAATCTCCAGTGTGATATGCAATAACAACATGCATATCCAGTATAACCTACAAGTGAAGTTTGATACGAGGAGTGTGTACACATACCTTAGTGCCCTGACCGTTATGTTCGTCCAGAACACCTTTCATGAGTCTTGAATCAGAAATAATATTATTTTCACCTTCCATGCTGAATTCTGAGAAAATTCAAAAAAAAAATTAGGAAACTTTAAGAAAATGTAAAAGATTGATAAGTACAAGTTCAAATGTTTAAATTTATGTATAAAGTACACAAATCCCAACGATTTGGGTGCTAATTACATCCTATTCCGAAAGTTTTTCAAAATTATAACAATTTCAGATTTTTCAGAGTATGTATCCGGATATTATAAGAGAGAAGTAAAAATAGATTTGTAATTTATTCATATGGTAAAAAAAATTAGATTATGTTTTCTAAAGTTGTGTAATTACAAAATTTTCCCTAAATTTATTGTTTAGACACAAAGACCAAAAAGTAAAAATAATAATATTAAAAAAGAACAACAACGCAGTTGGTCTCACTCAATCAATATTTGTTATCTCATAAAGTCACTTTTTCTACTGATTTCAATATTTTTTCAACAAAGAAAATGATTTTATGAGTAGTAAGAACTATTAGTTGACTGAGACCATCTGAGAGATCAATTCAACTTTTTTTCTAAATGCTACTTTCTTTTTCTTTTCAAATTTTATAAATTTTATGTCTAAACGTCCATGGAAACAAAATCTTTTTTCATTAGATCTTCTAAGGCCCTCATTCTTTCACAAGTAAAAAAAAAGAGTTTTCATATAAAGATTTAAACAAGAATAATTTTTTTAAAAATAAAATAGATAGGAAAAAAAAATCATATGAAAAATTATTAGGAGAATGAAAAAAAAAACATACCTGATTATCTCAAGTATTAACAGCAGAAGCTATGCAATTTTCAACAACATCACAAATTTATTATTGCTATGATAGACTCAAAAGACCAACATCTATATGTCCTTTTATATAATGGTACCATGTAGATTGTAGTTAATTATAGATTATTAATTAATTAATTTAAAAGATTATTTCAATTTAATGAAAATTCCAAATTTGTAGATAAATAGTTTTGACTTGACACATCGGAGCAATAATTTATAAAATAACAATTTTACTATATTACCATTTGATTATAATAAATTCAATATTTTGTAAAGTATTATAAAATGACAATAATTAATAATAAAGACAAATTAGAAATCAAATGAGAAATTATCTCTTTATTTATTAAACTGGTCAAGTAAAAGTGAATATTTAATAACAAAAGTTTTAATTGATTTCAAGATACTAAGATCTCGTTTGACTATAAATTTTGAAACTTAAAGTTGTGTTTGGAGATGCATTTTAATTGGGGAAAAAAATTGTGCGTGAAAGTAAATTTCTCCTAAAAACTATTTTAGACCATTTTTTGGAACTTGAATTTTTTTTTTAAGACAATTTTTTAAAATCATATCCAAACTATATGGTCAAACAAATATTTAATGATATATGTTAAAATTTTAATTCAAAATATTTGGTCAAATAGATATTTAATGATATAGTTTTAAAATTAGATCTGGTCAAACGCTAGCTAAATATTAGAAGAATAAATTATATAAGAAATTTTTTTAATCAACTTTAAAAGTGTAGATTTAATTGGCTTTCTCCATAATTCAAAGTCATAGATAATTTGAAAATTTTAGATATTAAAAAATAATTAAATTACAATCTTGTTTTTTTTTAAAAAAAAAAAACATAAGAAAATCAATCGACATATTTTGTGTTGAAAACCGCATTCTTTTTAATCTTAGAGGGAATACATGTCTCTAAATTGGGGAAATATTTCAAGGTTATGACCTAATTAGGTTTTAATCAATCATTAATCAAATATTTACGATTAAGGGGTTTACGATTTCGATAAAAATTGATTCAATTCGAAAACTTGAATCAAACTGACTTTTATTTGGTTTGGTTTTTACATTTTTTAAAATCAATAATATTTTATTGCTTTTTTATTTTGTTAACATTTTTTTGAAGAAATAATCTAAAGACAAATTATATACATATTTTTTTAATAATTATATACACATAATATATTATTTTTATCAATAACTTTTATGCGAAAATGCAGCACTCTAATGAAAAAGACTAATGTATGATGTGTCGCTTCTTCTATTTGCGATACTAAATTCATATTCACGTCAAAACAATCGATACCATATTAGATCACGACTAAATTTAGATTCACATCGAAACACTCCCGAACAAAAGCGATTCTATACCCAAGAGGAATCGAACCCGAGACCTCTTGATTAAGGATGAATGAGTACTTACTACTGCACCACAACCCTGATTGATCAAAAATTTTGTGTCACGTTAACATGAATAATACATAGACATGTACTTATATTGGAAGAACAATTATGTCATTTACCTTACAATTTTATTGTTTACCTTTTTTAATTGGTATACATGATTACACACTATCATACACATATTATATACATTTTATACATGTGTCAACTACTTTTAGTTTAACCATCGGGTGGAGAGTTATTTAGGTTTATTCTTTGAGGATTCTCAAAACGGTTAATTATTAATGAAATTCTTTGTCGGCTCTCTGTAAAATATTCGTTTGTTCTAGGGCTTTCAAACACATCATAAGTTAAGTCGATGATGAAAATAACCAATTATCTGCAATAGTAATATAAATTGTATCCCTCTCTTTTTTTTTTTTTTTGCCCTACATCACCACATCAAGGAATATGGGAACGTAAAAAAAGAAGGGGGGTGGGGGTGGAGGGTCAATACAACTTGTTTCGACCTAGAATAATAAAAAAGCTCTAATATTAAAATTTGAATTAATATAAAATAATGTATTTTTTTTAATAACAAAAGACAAATAATTGAATCCTTGAATTAATTAATTTTAAAAAATAACATTCCATTCTTTTCCAAATTCATCCATAACTTCTTTTGTTGAAAATTTCAAATTTTCATATACTTTCCCAAGATTCATTTTCCTCTCTATAATTATTTTAATTTTATTTCTTTAATTGTTATCCCCAATATTTTGTTATCATATTCATTCAATTTATGTGATTATTTTATTTTCTCTGTTTATATTTACCTGCCGTCCTTACTAAAAATAGATGTTCATTAATATTTCCTCCGCTCACTTTTAATTTTCATGATTTCCTTTTTTAGAGTCAAACTATAAGAACTTTGACTAACATTTTACGATGTATTTTTTCATCATATTGATATGCAAAAAATTGCAATTTATAGTACTTTTAGTAGAATTTTTGAATATCTAATTTTTTTGTTTAATATATCAAATTAATGTAATTTAATTTAACTTTGAAAATTAGTCAAATTGACTTTCGAAAAGTGTTACATGACAATTAAAAGTGGTCAGAGGGAGTACTTGTCATTTTACAAAATCAATACATAAATGACAATATTCTTCTAATTTTACCCTTGAGAGTAATTAGCTTTGAAAATATACATTTGACCAACATAGAAAAACTAATAATTAATTTATGTTCATTGGTCAAATTAACTAAAAAATAAATTAATTCATGTTCATTTATTAAAATCTTGTCTTAAAAAAAACACTAAATAAGAGTACAATGATAAAGTTATCAGTTTCTGAAGGAGCTTGAAACCTAAAATGGTGATGACTAAATAGAAACGGGGAGTACCTTTTAAACCAAGTATATACATCCTTTCATATCTTTGTTACCAAAATATATATTCACCCTTTTTTCTCACTTTTCTTGATATTCAAAATTGATTAACAGTTTGAATTTTTTTAATTTTTTTTTGTGTGTTTTTATGTCATTTTGGACAGGCAAAATTAATTTTCATGTAGGTGAAGTTGTTTCAGATTTGTGCTAAGGTATGCTTTCTTCTTTTTGTTATCCTTTTTCATGTTCTTTTTTTTTTTCATTTCTATAAACAAATTAAATTAGATCTAAAAGCTTTAATCTTTGAAATGTGTATTGCTTTCTACATTTATGCCACAACCAAACAAAAAAAAAGGAAGAAAGAAAGAAGGGATTAGAGTTCTAATTTGTCATCACAAAAGAAAAATCTATTATTTTTTAATAGATCTAAGTTATATACACTATCAAATTATAGATTTGTTTACACTATATAATTATGATTTTGTATGTTGTTTGGTTAGAAAGATAAGTATTATTGAGTGGTGGTTAGACCGATTTGATTGTATGGGATGAAGTGTTTTCCAGTCAAAAACTTCTATGTTTAGAAGATGTAAGTTGCGGAAACGGGGATGTTGAGATGGATGTGTAGAAATACTAGAAGTGATAAGATTAGGAATGAGGATATCCATGAGAGAGACATCCGTGCTAGACAAGATGAGGGAAGTGAAATTGAGATAATTTGGGCATGTGAAGAGGAAATGCGCAAATTTCATAATGAAGAGGTTTGAGAGGCTGGATATGTGGGTATGCGGAGAGGGAGAGAGAAGGAAAGGTAAGTGGAATAAGTATTGAGAAGAGTAAGTAGACAGAACAATAAGACGCAACTTCAACTTATTGAGGACATGACCTTTAGATAGGAGGGTGTGGAGGTCGGTGATTATGGTAGAAATAGGTAATGGAGTCTTGTCTTGTTTTTAGACTAATTTAGGTTTGGTGATATTTGTCGTAGTATTAACCTCATTTATGTAATTTCTTGCTTTGATAACTATCATTATCTATTATTTATTGTCTTTAAGTTATTGTATCATTGCCTTGTTGTTATTGTTTCCTTATTAGTTGTTATGTTTTCTTCATTATCATTTTTCCTTTTCATACGTACTTCGAAAACAACTTCTATCTCCCTCAGGTAGGGTACGATCTGCGTACTCTCTACCCTCCCCAAATCCCCACATTTATAAAATTTCATTGAATATGTTCTTATTGTACTTGGTAATAACTTATGTTATTGAATTGTTGAGTATCCACGAGGGTGTAATAGAATGATTGAGAATCATTCACCTTTAAATTAGAGGTTTCAGGTTAAAATTCTTGAAACGGAGATTTTCTTTTTTTTAAAAACGCACAAATATCTATGTCATAAACTTGCCATGTATATTATTCAATCACGTTAGCTTATATTTTTATTAATCAATAGATTCATCATAATTTTATTTTTTCGTAACAGCGTAGCACTATGCATGATACTAAACACTAAGAACCCAAACTCAGACTAGACATTAACTTGATTAATTTCTACTCATACTCAATTCGGTATTGTAATAAGTTCGGTTGAGCTCTTCTTGACTTGATGGTGTAACAAATTTAATTGAGTTCAGTTCGCTTAGCTCGACACCCAAACCTAATAAAGATTTTATAGTAATGACCAAAAAGTTTTCCGAGCAATTTGAAAGTTTTGACTAAGGATAAAAGGCATTGTTAGAGAGAGAAAAACCTCATCGAAAAGGTGGCAAAAGGGTAGAAGAAAAAAGTAGAGGGACCATCAAACAAAATAAAAGCCTTAATTACATAGATCATAATAACGTGAGATTCGAAAAACAAACAATAAATTAAGTACGATAGCAGGCTCGATTGAGCCCCACTCAACTTGATGGTGTTACAAACTTAATTGAGTTAATTTGGTTCTCCCTTAGCTCAATGCCCATACCTAGCTAGCTAAGGATATGCAGTCAAAAAACTTTCCGAGCTCAAACCTAAAACATCTCACTAAAAATAGATTGCGTCGAAATTGGAAAGGTGGAAAAATGGCAAATGAGAAAAGTAGAGGGACCACCAACCAAACAAAACAAAAACCCTAACTATAAAGATTATAACAACATACGCTTCAAAAAATAACAGTACAATAACAAGCTCGATTAAGCGCAGTTTGACTCAATAGTGTAACACGCTCAATTAAGTTCAACTCACTCAGCTCGACACCCAGATCTATCTAGCTAAAAATCTTTCCGAGCTCAAATCCAAAATATCTGACTAAAAGTAGAAGATATCGAAATTGAAAAGGTGGCAAAAGGGTATAAGAGAAAAGTATAGGGACCACCACCCAAAATCTCAAACAAAACAAAACCTTAATAATTACAAAAAATTATAACAAACGCAGTATTCGGAAAACAAACAATAAATTAAGTGGTTTTTGTGTGTATCCATTTATTCCTCAATTGTAAGTGTAACGGACTTCTCGTAACATGAATTAAATTATGCAAATTCAACAAAAACACACAAAAAAAAAAAGAGAAACAAAAAAAAATTGCAGAAAGAAAAAAAAAAGTTTTTCTTTTTCTGCAGATTATAAAAAAAAAATGCTCTATATAGAAGTTAGCTGAAGAAATTTTGAAAAAAATTAAAACAATTTTTTCTCATAACTTTTTATTAATTTCATCGACCCTTTATCAAAAAAATATTCACAATTTTTTTTTTTGGGGATAAAGGGCGATGATATATATATATCTTTAGCCATTTTATCAAATTCAAAAAAGGTTTGATTTTTTTTTTTAATCTTGTTTTGGGGTAAAGATATGATTTTTAATTTGTTGTAACATTTTTTTTTTGTGTTTGCAGGGTTGAATTTGTGAAATTGAATTTGTTATCCTCTTCTTTTCTTTTTTTTTTGAAAAAAAAAAATGAGAGGAATATCTGATAATGTTCATGGAGTTATATTAGCTATATCATCAAGTATTTTTATTGGAGCAAGTTTTATTATTAAGAAAAAAGGCCTAAAAAAGGCAAGTTCAACTGGAGGAACCAGGGCAGGTAAAAAAAAATTCTCTTGATTAATTATTTGCTTAAATTAACTTTTTTTTTTTTAAGTAAACCCTTTGCAATTTTATTTTTTTGGGTATAGTTTGATGAGTAAATATGTTGAGCTTATTTTTGTTTTTGTTGATTCGGGTCGGGTTATGGGTAGTCTATGTGTATCAAGTTTACATAGTTGTGTATGTAACATTTTATGCAAGCAGTGTCGATTTATTGTCACAACTCAATTTGTATGTAGGTTTAGTTGTGGGCCCATGTGTAGAAGTTCTAAGGTTTTAATGATGTTTATTTTGCATTATTTTAAGCAATTTCAATTTCGAGCTATTAGATGTGTGCGCGTGTGTGAATTAATGGTGAAGTAGTGTCATATGACACGCGTTGTATAAAGTGAAGTAGTGTTATATGACACCCCTTGTATAAATGTTGACTTTATTTTGCTTATGTTGATATCGGATCGTATAGTCTATGTGTATCAAGTTTACATAGTTGTGTAATGTAACATTTTGTGCAAGCAATATCGGCTTATTGTCACAACTCGTAGCTTGTATGTAGGTTTAGTTGTGGGCCCGTACATAGAAGTTCTAAGGTTTTTAATGATGTTTACTTTGTATTGTTTCAAGCGATTTTGGTCTATTAGAGGCGTGTCTGTGTGTGTGTGAATTAATGGCGAAGTGGTGTCATATGACACCCCTTGTATAAGGTGAAGTGGTGTTGTATGACGCCCCTTCAGGGACATGTAATTTGTCCTTAGAGACTCGGAATTGGTTCCTTTTTATTGTGTTCCTCACTTGCGTATGCAACATGTTGTTTTCTTCCTCTTGCTTTATAACTGTCTAAATACTTGTATGTAGAGTTCATGCCATGTAGAATACTGTAGTTGAGTCAAGATTTTCACTAAAGGGATTTTAAAATATAAAGAAGTACGCACAGAAAACAAGCAAAGGGGATTCAACATATAGTATATATATATTCGACTTGAAGAGCTCTAAAGTCTTTGTGGTATACAAATGTCTGAATTGGGAAGAAATGACTTAGTTTCTGTTTTCGTATAGGGAGTTTGAACATATGTCGATATGGTTGTATAGGATTCAGCATCTTGCTTGTTATATTTTTCTATTGTTTCTAATCGATGCTAGGATAAACGAGTTCTGTTATCAAGATCTATACGTGTGTTTAATTTTTTAACAGGTTCAGGAGGACACTCGTATCTGCTGGAACCAATGTGGTGGGCTGGGATGCTAACTAGTAAGAGTCATAACTCAAACTTAAATGTATGTTATTGTTATGTGTTTCTTTTTTCACTTTACGCAGACATCTCTACCTGTAACAATGATCAAGCACAGCGTATGTAAAAGACGTTGGTATCTTGTTTAGCTACGATTGTTCTTTATGATGCTCCTGGAAAATATGCATATTCTTGAACATAGATCGATGAAGGTGCTAGAATTCTTATTATGCTTGTCACTTGATAGATTAACGAATACTTTTAACTCTGTTATAACAACGACATGCTTAGTTATCCGTATTAAGGTAATTCATGGTTAGACTATTGGCCACAGCTTGCTTTCCGATGCATAGTTAGCTTGCTTGCTTTCCCCATCCATAGGTCGTGTTAACCCTATGAGTAAGTCTAAGCCATTTCAAGTTCCCAGGTAACGCCTAGTTTAGTGTAGCACCTTGGTTCTGCCTTCTCATTGCCGAGTCTTGCTTCTGATCTCTCTTTGAGTCTCTAGTTCATTACTGTTACAGTTTTATGTAATCCTAAACTAACGTATGCTTGCAGTGATCGTTGGAGAGGGAGCTAACTTTGCTGCTTATGCATATGCCCCGGCAATTCTTGTGACTCCTCTAGGGGCTTTAAGTATAATTGTGAGGTATGTAATCATGTAGCATTATTAGGGTAAAATATGACTCGGAAAAGCTTGTTTTAGTTTCAAAACTCATATAGTTTTCCTTTGCAGCGCAGTGTTAGCCCATTTTATTTTGAAAGAGAGACTGCATATATTTGGGATTGTTGGTTGTGTCCTCTGCTTGGTTGGCTCTAGTAGTATTGTCTTACATGCTCCTCTGGAAAGGAAAATTGAATCCGTCATGGACGTTTGGCACCTAGCATCAGAAGCAGGTATTTCCAAAACGCAATCTCAGTTACATTCTTTCATTTTCAGTGAAAGTTCATATTACCGACCCCAACTTGCTTAGGATAGAAGTGCATTTGTTGTTGTAGTAGAGAAGTAAGGGTGGTGGTAAATGTTGCCTTTACAAGCGTTGGCGTTTCCCTATGTTGTAAAATCCTTTAAGTTGGAACATTGCTTTAACACATGTGTTTTTGAGAAGAACAGGATTCATTATATACACATGTGTAGTCGTGGTGGCTGTGCTTGTCCTTATTTTCCGGTTTGTTCCTAAATACGGGCAGAGGTATATGGTCATTTACATCGGAATCTGTTCTCTCACGGGGTCTCTCACGGTCAGTATGTTCTCCCTTTTTATGTATTTGCACCTGCAGTAGTTCATGGTTCTTTCATATGCTTATCGCTCGTGTTTTCTCTTGTGATTACTCAGGTCATGGGAGTGAAAGCAGTCGGAATCGCTCTAAAGCTCACATTTGAAGGAAAGAATCAGTTCAAATATTACCAGACATGGTTATTTACTGTGTTTGTTATCATCTTTTGCCTTTTGCAGCTGAACTATTTGAACAAGGTATTTGCTTAATTCTCTTAGAGAGCCTTTTGATGAACTTTCTGTTAGCATCTATGTTGCTCGAACTCTTCAAAAATATTGACGGTTGTGTGTCTGATCCTTATTTTTGGAGAGTCCGAGCAACATAGGTTAGCATTGCTTAATGTATTCTCGCACCTTGTATAACAATGAGAAATTACATACAAAAAAGTCTAGTGGAGTTTAAGCGCGAATTTAGAAGTTTGTATCGACAAACAGCAAATTGTCCAGTCCAATTTACTCCTGAAGTGTTCCATCTGAGATATATACGAAATTGTTTAGTTTTACCACTTAGATGATTGATATGAGCTACCGATTCATAGGGAAACAGAGTTAATAGTTTGTAGTTTCAAGCTATGTTGCTCGGCTCTCCAAAGATGTTGTCACATCCATGTCGGATCTGTCATCTGACACGCACCAGATGATATTTTTGAAGAGTCGAGGAAGTTATCTTCGTAATATTAACTACTACTCAACTATTGTGTTTTGTAGGCACTCGACACATTTAATACTGCAGTGGTTTCTCCAGTATACTATGTCATGTTTACAACACTGACCATACTTGCCAGCATGATAATGTTTAAGGTGATTCAACAGCTTCTTGTTTCTCTTTTCAGCATTCTTTAGTTTTATCAACTCTCACTTCTTACAGATGCGCGACATGAATCATTTGTTACTATAATCATGTCGAGTTTCTGTAATACTGGAAGCAAAAATCTTCAATCGCGTTTGAACTTGAATTGTTTGTTATCCACTTTCTGTAATATTGGACGCCATCTCCTTTGTTATAGTTGCATAGATAGTCATAATCATTTCTTACTACAATCATGTCTTACTGTAATCTTGGTTGTGTTTCTTTCATCTGAAAAAAGCTATGTTTCTCAGACTCTTACGTTGTTGGATCCTCCAAAAGTAGTACATTTTTGAAGGATCTGACACGGGTGGAACAACATTTTCGGAGAGTCTGAGTAAGATAGCAGAAAAGTTCCAAACTTGACAGCTATTTTTTTTGTGGGAATGCAGGACTGGGATCATCAGACTGCAACACAGATAATAACAGAACTGTGTGGCTTTGTAACTATCCTCTCTGGTACTTTTCTCCTTCATAAAACCAAGGACATGGGGAATAGTCAATCAACAAATGCTATTCTCCTTCCAAAAAACAAGGACATAGAAAGTAAGGCGACGAACGAAAACTCGAAAGAAATTATTGAGGTTTGAAGAAAACTTCACAAGGGTTGTGTGTTATCTGTACTTTGTATTATGGAAGATAGAAGCATTTCTTGTTTGGAGAAAAACAATAGAATTGTATGTGAAGCTATGGCCAAAAAAGGGCAAATATTTTTGACAGTTTATTGAGATGCTTCCTCCTTTGTGTTATGTTGTCTTTGAGTAAATCATTTCAAGTTTGGATCATGATTTGAAAAGCTTCTTTTGAATGATGTATACTGATGGTGTGAGAAGAGAAATGGATGTGAAAAATGTTCTTGGTAAATAATTTCATTGTGTGTGTATATAGGACATGAGTACAATATGTATTGAAATATTATTAGTTACTCTGTCTAGTAGTTGTATGCTAGGGAACTAATCCATCCACCGTTAACACGTCTTAGGTTCGAGTGTTGAGAATAGAGAACCTTTCAATAGGAAGTGCAGTATCAAGTGTAGTATCCCCCTCTCTCGTCATATAGCACAAATCTTTACTAGTCAGGTTAATGGGCTTCAGATATCAGATGGTTGAACGAAAATATAGCTAACACAATCCATCCACCCTTAACATGCCTTAGGTTCGAGTGTTGAGAATAGAAAACCTTTCAATAGGAAGCACATTATCCTTCTCTCCCAATAATTGGCTTATATAGCACAAATTCTTACTAGTCGAATTAATGAACTTCAGATACCAAATGATTGAACGAAAAAAATAACTTTTATTAGATAACACAATAGCTCGTGTTGTTTTTGTTATGATGCCTAGATATATCTCCTAGGATTTAGAAAGTGTAATTTTTTTTGTTTTTCCATATTTAACATGTCAATATAGTTGTTATAAAGGATTACTCATAACAACCTTTAAAGTAATCTAATTGGATAAATAATCTTTTACATCGTCGCTCGTCAATGCATTAAACTTAAACTCCAGTTAATATTTCCACCACAATTCCATTTAATGAAGATATGCTTTTGCAACAATTGAACAAAAGCTAGATGCCTAGATTACAAAATTAATGTGAAGCTTACACTTATTAATATGGAAGTAAATGAAACTGCATTCACAAATATACTCATCAGATAGAAATACTACAAAATATATAAAGGACGAGAGGAGATTGCTCAGATGATAAGCACCCTCCACCTCCAACCCTAAGGTTGTCAGTTCGAGTCATCAAGAGAGCAAAAAGATGGAAGCCCCGGATAAAAATAAACAATGGAAAAAATATAAAGATAACTTAGATAAGTCTCTATGAAGAAGAAAGCCAACAACTAATGGATGGCAGAACAAGAAGAATGTTATTTTCTCTTTGTTTTTTTCTTTCCCTTTTCTCAATCTTTTCTCTGGTTTGTAAATTAAAATATTCAAGTCTAAAGCACACAAGAACAACATATATACTAAAGAGACCTAAATCTATACATAACCAATGTTCCATGTTTTAAAATAGGGTACATGCCCATTTGCATTTTTTGTTAATCTCATCCTCAGCATTGTCAACTCCGACCCCACGGAAAGCACAAACATCCCTGCGAATAACAGCAACAAGGAGACGTTAGAAAACGGTCTATGAACAAATGAGTAATACTTTGCTAGAACGATTAGTAAGAGTTCAGAAACAATTATACTGCTGCCTACATCAGATGGGATGCTTTGTGCACCGGGCTGCCCTTTTTTATTAGAAAGAAAAGAGTGACCAGAAGCTTGGTCTGAGCCAAATGAGTTGCATACAATGAGGTTGGGGGGTTAGAGTCACTAAAGGAAAATGGGAGAAGCCGCTGCTGGCCCCTGGAGAGGGGGTTAGTATATCGTAAAACCAAATGAGTTATTTACCTTTCCACTGTCATTTCCATATCGCTTTTGACTGTTGGAGTAAGATGTATCAGTTGATGTGGAAGGTACTTTTGCTGAACCAGTCTGCTTCTCCTCTCGCACTTTGTTAAATATTTGCGTGTAACCTTCTGCTGATGCAGGATCATTCTCATCCCAGTCACCAAATTTAGGAACAGCAGGGCTGTCATCAGGCTGAAAATGCACTTCTATTATGCTCTACTTATAGTTAAAGAAAGCAGTCTGGGACTATTTGTTGTTGCCATATAAATTGAAAATCAAAGAAGATGATAATGTTGGCTAGTACGACAGTCTAATTAATATGTCCCAGTAGCAACCCTTTTCTCACCGTGATTACTTACCTTTTTTTCTTCTTTTTGTTTACTTTCCTTTTATTTTGAAGTAAGTTTACACATTCTTTGCTACAGTCAGCAGAACAGTAAAATAGGAAAGTAGTATAAAATTCTCAGTCATGAAGGTTTGAAAATAATCTCCCTTGAGAAGGTTTGGAATGGAAAACTTTTTATTTGTTCTCACTACTAGTTCTCTCTTACTAATTTAGGAAAGAGAAAAGGAAGTGACTTCATCTTTTTCTTTACATTCTTGCAAGTTTGGTAAAGGTCCTACTAATACTGCTGCACAAGTGTATAATCATACTAGTTCTGAAAGTCAATGGAAAGAAAATGACAAAAAGACCTACCGTGTCATCACCTTTTGCAGCTGATCTCAAACGGGATCTTCCAGGTGTAGAGGGAGCCAGACCATGAGTACCTTCAGATGAAGCCTTTCTTTCCCATGAGGGAGAGGAGACAACACCACCTTTGCCTCCAGGCCTTCCATGGGAATGTGGATGCAGCGGGGAATGCTCAATGCTGCGATCAGGTCCCACACTTTGCTGAGAGGCCCTCTTAGGTGTAGCACCACCACTTAAGCCACCATAGCGATGATGAGGTGATTCCATAGGAGTTCTTCTCCCCATGTTCTCATTGCGCAATGGGGAATCAGTAGGTTTCCTCAGGTAACCCTCTTCTCGGCTAGGCCGTCGTTCATGCCTTGGTGTTAGGATTTCAGGGCCCTTTATTGTTTCTGATTCTGACTTGTTGCCTCCATATTTCTCACCATGTCGCTGTGGAGATGGGTAAGTTGGAACTTTGTGCCCCATGGTGTCTGGATGCATTGGGGAGCCAGTTGATTTCCGCAATTCTACATCATCTCTGCTGGCAATACGTTCCGGCTTCTGTCGTACACTATCTGTTCCATTTTCACCTTTCACTTTTGCCTCAAGATATTGAGGATCATTTGGATTCATTTTGCTTCCTTTCTTACCCTTAGCAGCATTCTCAAAATAGGTAGTATATTGAACATCTTCATCCCTCTCCCACTCACCAAATTTTGGTACTTGTGAGAGCTTCTGCAAGAATATGCAGCCACATTCATGTCGCAAACATAGCTTAGACAGTGCCCACACTCCATTCAATTAGATATACAAGTAAAAGGAATGAAAACCTAAGAAAGTGTAACGCAAAACAAATTTGTACGACCTGGTAAAATAAGCTTAAGACTATCTAGGGAAAACTTGGCTTCTATGCATTCCATTATGTGTGGACCTGATCTGGTCTTATTTTGGAATTCGCATGGACCAATTTTCTATTTTTTTTGTTTATAATAAGCTCCCTAAGGAAACCTCCAATATTGAAAATAAACCAAAACTATCACCCTCGACAAACTCACTACAACAAAGATGGTATACATCATATATATGCCAAGTGGAACACTTGCTATCTTGGACAATGAAGTGTTTATTAGACTATCTATTGCATCATCCATTAGTAATGAGACATATTTATTTATTATATATTTAACATCGTTTGCCCACTGAATAAGAAAGCATAGGTATATCAACCATTAGTGGTCATCTCCAGCCAATATTAAACAACAGGCCCTACAGAGCACCGTATATTAACAACTTAACATAGTTTTTGGCTCGATGTGTCAGGTTGAAGATTCATCACTTGACTCAAGGATGCTGTAAGCATTGAGCTGAACTCATTCCTATGAAAGACTGAACACAGAGAAGTAGGAAATCAATTGTAAACATCACTCTTAGAGAAAAACAGATAATTGTTAAGAAAATGGATCTCAGGCCTAAATCAACCCCAAAAATTAGCTCATACAGTGAGGACTGTCTAAGATCTTGTAGGAGAAAACAGTACATATTTTCAACCAATATGGGACTCTCCAACAATCTTGCACATCCAAAACTTGACCTCTTGAGCATAAATAACAGAACATAGGGGTCCAACATTTGGTAACATATCAATAGGAATGGGTCTGGCTCTGTAGAGGAAGAGAAGGCATGTACGACACTGTATAGTAGTAACGTAAAGTTGAATGGTTAATTGGAGAGACAAAACAGAAGCAATCAAATAAAACGGACTGGGAAATGATGTTTGGATTCAATGATATGAAAGACTAATTTTAAGACCCTATTGCCTCTCAACTTTTAGTATCACTTTTACTATCAATCATCCAACATAATCTGGATAAGATCTTGAGTTAAGTCAGTACTCACATAACAAATAAATGTGTGCTTTATTGTGCACTCTATTTCCATTTGCCAGAGAACTTCAGTAAAATAAGGAAGGCTAAGGTTTCTGGTGTCAACCTAGCATCCAGCTGACAGAAATCAACTCAGCAGATAAGCGTCATCCCATTGTGTGTCTAAGATACCTACTACACTCTAATCCATTCCACTATATATAACAATAGCTTAGTGGTATCACCATATCACCAAGTGAAAATCTTCTTAAAAGATACCAGTACTTCACCGACTTGAAGAAAGCCCATAAATTGCACTTAATTCTACAACTTACCAATTTCAAATAATTGAAGCACAGTGAAAAATCTAATGACATCTTTGCAGTCTTTATCATTCCTCTATCCATTATTATTAGATTTGGTCTTTTCCTCCATGCCTCTCTACCTTCACAAGGTAGGGGTACGGCTGTGTACACACCACCTTCCCCAGACACCCACCCCCCTTGTGGGATTACACCAGGTATGTTGTTGTTGTTGTTGTTTTTGGTCATTTCCTCCATCCCATGTATATTCGCTTCTAAATGATTAATAGATCTTTTCTAGTCCCAACTTCTAGCTCAAGTGCTCAATTATCTAGTTTCAGAAGTTCTATTCCACAAAATCCAAAAACTGAAATGCCCTTCTATAGTCACATTTCTTTAGGAAAGATCCAGTGATTTTGCGCTTTCAATTATCTAACAAACATTAACCACAGACCAACACTGACAGTTCCCTAATTGCAGCTGGAAATACGTATAGTTTAGCTTTAAGTTTCAGCTAAACCCAATTTTTAAAACTACTATACCCTTGGAATTTCACTAGAATTAAGCAAAATACAGATAAGCACTTACCCGTACACACCCATAACAAGATCAAGTTAATTTCAACACCATGAATCGAATCAAATAAAGTTCAGTTTCAACATGAACAAGCACAATCAATCAACTAAAGTCATTAAGCTATTGAATCAAGAACTCACTGCCATTTCATAAGGGTCTGCAGTTAACATCAGCTTAGAGAAAATTCAGCTGAGATGTAAAATGAGGGAAAGAACCTCAGACCCTGCTATTGTTTAGTTGGATTTTACTAGAATTCCACAAAATGCACATAACCATTCAATTTCACCCCCACCCCACCACCCCATTTGACAAAATCAAGTTAATTTCAACACCATGAATCAAATCAAGTTCAGTTCCACCATGAATAAGCTCAATCAATCAACAGCTATTAAATCAAGATTATCCTTTTAACTCCCAAAACCTCAACAAACTTTACAAAGAACCCATTCAATCATAACCAACATTCCACAGAACAGAGAACCAATTTCAGCTCAAAAATTTATCAAAACACAAGATAAATCAGATCAACAACTCACTGCCATTAATAGCAGCTTAGAAAAAAAACCTTGCTATAATTTAGTTGGATTTCACTAGAATTCAACAAAATGCACATAACCATTCAATTACACCCCACCCCCACCACCCTATTTGACAAAATCAAGTTAATTTCAATACCATGAATCAAATCAAGCTCATTTCCAACATGAATAAGCTCAATCAATCAACAACTACTAAATCAAGATTACCCTTCAACTCCCAAAACTCCCACAAACTTTACAAAAAATCCCATTTAAGCATAACCAACATTCCACGGAATACATACTACACAACCAATTTCAGCTCAAAAATTTACCAAAACACAAGATAAAACTAGATCAAGAACTCACTGCCATTTCAAAAGGGTCTGCAAGTTAACAGCAGCTTAGAGAGAAAAATCAGCTGAGATGAAAAAATGGGAGCTTTCCAAGATATCTTTTTTCCTCCTCCTTGTTGTGCACAGAGTGTGGAGCCAACTCACAGAAAGAGAGAGAGAGAGAGGAGAGAGAAAATTAGGGGTAGGATGACCGGATGACTGGCGCCACCAGTGACGTTTCATATCCAACATACTCTTCACCATTACAAACGTCAAGACTAACCATCTCGGGATAAAATACATTCGATATCATATCATATCATATCACTTTTAAATAATTTGGTATTACAATTTTGTTATCTCTGTGTGGACTAAACTTAAGACACGTGTATTTAACATTTTAATTTCACCAATTTACCTTTTAAGAAACCTTTTCGAAACTTTACAAACTTGAATAGAGAGAATTTAGTTAACTATATTTTACTTTTATAAATTACATAATTATTTAAAATAAAATGATCAACTAGTATAAGACGAAAGAAATGTTTTTATTTTTATTAAAAAGAACACCTTTTTGTGAAGCACATGCAGTATAGCCGGTCAATAGTAGGTTGTGAATTTGTCGGCATTAGACAGTGTAATATGTAACCAACATGCCTAACCTGTTATTTAATTTATTTATTTAAAAAAAAAATGTTGCAGGCACTAATAAATTATGGGTTAATATTGTTTTAAGAATAATATTTTTTCTTATCATACCAAAAAAAAATAGGAATAAATGAAAATCTAGAAGCATAAGAATAGGATGATAATGTCAGAAGTGTAGGATCAGTCAATCTATTATTTTATATAATCATTAAATACTACTAATAATGACAGTAAGCAGTAGTTATCTTTGCCTTTTCTGTCAGAACTCAGAACCTAATGTTTTTCTTACTTATTATGACTTGTCACCTTCCAATATCGGATAACTTTGTCTATCGAGACTTGCACAAATGAAAAAAACTCCCCTTGGGAGCGAACCTAATAAATATTGGGATAACTTTGTCTATCGAGACTTACACAAATGAAAAGAACTCGCCTTGGGAGCGAACCTAGTATTGAAATCACAGCATATCAAAGTCTTGGTAACCTTGGTGTCAAACAAGAAATAAATAAACTCACGAGTTTAAGGATCAAAATCACACCTAAAAAGTATCGTTGTTTTTTTAGTTTTTATACTTTAACTATGAGGTGTGTGAGTTTTCTGTCTTTGTATCAATGAATGTTTATCGAAATATATCTCAACTATCAATTGATCACTTTTCCTAGACGGGTAAGAAAAGTGGACAATTGATAGTTTAGATGTGTTTTGATAAATATTTGGTGATAAAACGGGTAGAAAACTCACGCACCTCATAGTTCAGATATGAAACTCAAAAAACGAAGATACTTTAGGTATGTTTATGACCTGTATTCATATATCAACTCAAAGTTATGACTACAATAGATAATATAGCTCATTTGCAAAGTCTAATAAACTGAGAATTCACTCTGCAAATAGCCAGCTCCTCCAATAGTGAAAAAAGAGAGATCTCATTGATGCAATACAATAGAGAATTTCTGCAATATGTAGCTACAAGCAGAGAACAAAAAAATGAATATATGTTCTAGTTGTCACAAGAATAGAACAGAGAATAAACAACGAAAACGAAAGATCAGATGAATTGCTTTAGAAACTCAGTAGCGACAAGCCTCCCTCGCGTATTCACTGATAGTTTCAGTTCACTGATCTCCTTATCAATATCCTGCAATTTCACAAAAGAAGCAGATGGTTCACAGTTTTATATAGCTTCTCTTTGAAAATAAAAAGGCGGCAAATCCTGTCCTCATTTCCACTGGGAACTATACATGTTTTTTTTCGAGGAGAGTATCTTTTATGCTAGATTGTTTCCTCCCTTTTATGTAGGCAGTCTAACCTAAGGCAAACGTTAGTGACTGATTCCATGGCTCGAACTCGTGAACTATAGGACTGAGACACCCCCTTGCATCTGATAATAGAGGCAAATACCCTTTGGCAAATCATTTTTACTAACTTCACCAATCTTTTTTATCTAGAAGAAAAGGTTTGGTCCAATTTCATTAACTTCTGTTCAGGCAACCCTCAAATTGTTCACGGAATCCAGACTCAGAAAATTTCAAAAAGTTCGTAAGTGATTGATGCAGAGGTTTAACTGCTACTTCATCCTTGGGCCTAAGGGGGTAGGAGTGGGGGTTAATAATTGTACCTCCATGAATTGCACTATGAAATCAATAAGCTTCTGCTTCTGCATGTCTTCGCAATGATAATTTGTAATGAGAAAACTAATGTCGTAGCCCTGAAATACAACGCCCAGCAAAATTCAGATGATTAAAAGTAGGTCAAGAAACAAACAAGTTATTCATCTTCCTTGATAAAGAAAATAGTCTCAGCTTATGTCTAACACACACATATCTGATTCAGTGTCAGCTAATAAACTCACAGGCTTTAGGCTTAGTTGCTACTTTATTTTATAAGGAAAAACTTGAGTACATCGAAAGGTGATTATTCTCCAAACATTGCTACTCTCTATCTAGGACTAATACAGATAAAAACTAAACACTTTTTCATGTTATCAACCAAGCCTGGGAGGCAATCACATGGAGGTTGCCAACAAATCCGATTATGAACAAATGGAAGGGGTAAGGTCTGCGTACACTTCACCCTCCCCAAGGCCCAGATGTTGTTGTTGGTGGTGAGTAAAAGCAGAGAGAGTGAGAGAGAGGAAGGCAAAAAAGGACGGGAACTAAATTGGTCATTCAAGTTCTGTCAAACATGACTGCATAATTTTAGTACACAGAATTATAGAACATGCCAAAGCGTGGAATCAGATACAAGGAGTTGAAAGGAAATCTAATCCAGCATATAAGAGGAAAGAAATACAAACCTGAACCGGCTTTCTCCTCAACACCTGAAACGCTTCTGCTCTCATAGACAAAAATCTAAGGAACTTCTTTGTTAGTATATTTTCAAGTTCATCTGACTGTTTCACCTGCACAGCAACAATAGCATATGAGGAGCTTAAGCTTTTTCTTTCCGAGTGATTTTCAAAATCCAGAATCTTAAAGTTCCTTGCAAATTCTATTTTTCTTGTAGGCAAATCCCAAGTTTTGTTTTACCATTTCATTTGAAATACAACACACTAATGATTTGATCTCTATACCAGTCTGTAGCGTATGGTACTACAAAGAAAGATCTGGACTACTAATGAATACTTAGCCAACGGCCTTTAGCATGGAGAAGCTGATGTATAACTAGAGAAATATAGTTTATAAGAAGGAGCAGAAATGAGAAAAAATTATGCACATATGTTTAGACAACATGCACCATCATTTGTAGCTGAGTTGCTCTTTATATAGGAATATAAGAATCAATGTATGTGAATAGCAAAGCAAACCTACCTTTAGACTTATTCTTAGGGAATTAATAGATGTTTCAATCAAGCACTTTTCAGCCTCATTTCTACAAATCGTAACCTGTGAATTGGTACATGGGAAAGATTGAATAGATCGACATAAGACATGCAGCTAATAACAAATATTTGGTACGTGAATTCTAAGTAAAGAC
Organism: Solanum tuberosum; assembly: GCF_000226075.1. Taxonomy (NCBI): domain Eukaryota; kingdom Viridiplantae; phylum Streptophyta; class Magnoliopsida; order Solanales; family Solanaceae; genus Solanum; species Solanum tuberosum. The sequence continues at coordinate 1,367,797 of NW_006239038.1, forward strand.
AGTAACCAATAAGAGCATTAGAGGCATAGTTCAGAACTTGTACATCCAGGGTTGGAAGAAAATGAATAACAATTAATCAGAAACTTTCAAGTTACACTAAATCTAAAATTATCATGCCAGAAACTGGTAATTTATTATAAAGAAGCATACAGACCAACCATTGAGGGTGTGCTAGCAGAAAACAAAAATAAAAATTCATCCTTATACACCTAAAGCAGGACAGATAACTAAGTTCTTTGGCACCTTAAATTATTGATTATTTCGTCCTAACTAGTTATGGAGAACATGTTTACCATCAAGATAAAAAAGAAACATAACTTCTTCCAATGGAAAGTATCATGGACTAAAGTTGCATCAGTGACGCTAGATGACCTAAATATAAGGCTAGTTAGAGTAACCAACCAACTAGGACAACTTGTTACATCTTTCAAGAAACTCATAGTGAAGTAAGCTGGCCTAATCTAATACTAGCTAGCGCCGCCCCAACCAATTTGGACAACTTGTTACTTTGTTGCATCATTAAAGAAACTCATCGACAGTGTGTTGGCTGCTAAATTAACAACTCGTGAGCAGGTTTTTGACAAATAGCTACTCATGAGAGAAAAATTATATTATTCTAAAAGCAAGAACTCTCTAAACACTTCATAAATATCATGAACAGAATAACACCCAATCACTACTTTAAGAAACCTTATGCATCTATAAAACGAGTCATAGTAACATGTAATTTAGATTGGCAATGATTGTACTGAGAGCAGATGAGCAAACTATGGGAACATGAAAGTCTGTCGAACAGAGATCTTCAAAATAAAGATCAAAGTTAAGAATATAAAACAGTTCTTACAGGATTAAGAAGAAGTTCTGGGCTTGTCCTGAAGAACATACAAAATGAGAAAAACATTATTATTCTGATCTACACACTTTGCAGGTAACAAATAAAAGGGAGCAATGAGTCAACGCGTGTTGTAAGAAAGGTTTTTCTCATTGTATCAATGCTGCACATCGATTCCTCTAGCCCATAGAAGGCATTCAGTACAAGTTTTTCTCCCTAAAGAGCTGAGAACTCAACAACAGCATTTTAGTAAAATAGTAAGTTCTGCTGCAGAAGTGATACGTGTATGCAAGTCAAAGTTTATGTTTTAGGATCCAGCCATACTATATGTAAAAAGAATACACATGAAATTCGTCTGGATAATAGGAATCCACATGCTGTGAAGACATTTGATGAATAACAGAAGAGAAAAATTATGTAATGCTAACCGACATCATTAACTTTGAGTAAAATGAGACAGCATCATGAAGTCATACTTTAATTCAACCTCTGGTTTGTTATGCCTCTCTACTTCTTGGCATGGGAAATTCTGCAACCAGCCAACAACCATGACAAAAGGAGATATTAAGACAGGGATAGAGTAACCAATACATCATATTTACTGAATAAATGGTTGAAGGGGCTTAAAAGTCAAAGCTAACACTTCATCGCATGACTAACAACAAATTATTTTTTCAGAAATATCAAGATATGTCAAATGCAACAAACTAATTGGCTGAACATAGAACATATGGTGGCTGAAATAAAACACAGTAACAACTATTCCTCAATTCCAAGCTAGTTGGCTGAGCGAATAACATATGATTAAAGAAGCATAACAATATTCAGAGAAGGCAATGAAGAAAATCATAATAATAATAGTACAATGGGATGCAGAATTCAGACTACATTTTTTTGTTGGGGGTGGAGAGGAGTGGGAAGTAGTGCTGATAACATGCTGCATATGGACTCTCTAATCAAGCATTTATGACTGCCGGAATTAGAACTATTAAGTGTAAACAGAATGTCCTAGATGCATGGGAACTCAACTTGCCTCGAATCATCCAAAATATCATAGCATTATGCTTTAAATTGTCTCAAACTACCAAACTTCGTTCATGTCTTGGTGTACAAACCTCAAACATTATATCACAGGCCAATGACAATGCAAGTCAAACACAACAACTAAAAGGACTCAACTAAGTATTTAGTTTAACTGCAAAAATCTCTAATGATATTTAACATGTAGAATGCTACATACCTGAAGACACATAGCTGCCTCGAGCGTATTTCTTATGCATGTCAGATACAATCGCAATGGATTTGCCTAGAAATTAATCAAAACAATAACTGCTCAGCATTTTGCAGTAAGTACCTCCACCCCACCCTAGCCACTCAAACACACACACATAAAAGATTACATTTATAAACAACCAAACCCATACATTGCTGCCTCGAGCGTGTTTCTTTTGCATGTCAGATACAATTGCAATGGATTTGCCTAGAAATTTATCAAACCAATAACTGCTCAGCATGTAACCCCCTCCCAACATACACACACACATAAGAAAAAACACTAACATGCCCCGAGTAGTCCCACAAAGTAGGGTCTGGGGAGGGTAAAGTGTATGCAGACCTTACACACACAAAAAAAGATCACATTTTTACACAACCAAACCCACACATTGCTGCCCCGAGCTTGTTTCTTATGCATTTCAGATACAATCGTAATGAATTTTCCTTGAAATTCATCAAAACTATAACTCCTCAGCATTTTACAGCATGTAACCCCCCTCCCCAACACGCACACCGTGTAGTCCCACGAGAAGGGGTCCAGGGAGGGTAAAGTATACACAAACCTTACCACACACATAAAAAAAGATCACATTTTTAACCAACCAAACCCCTTTCAGAAATCATTCCATCTAAAATCTCATTCATTTCATAATTCTTAAGATCCCCTACTCTCCAAACTTTCACCATATACATAGTAATAAGTGCACAACAGTAATAAGTTCACTAATATATTCGACAACAACATACCCCGCGCAATCCCACAAGTGAGGTTTAAGGGAGTATAGAGAGACTGTTTCCGATACACCCCTCAGCTCAAAAATGCACAAAAACATTCTGAAACTACAAAAATTTAAAATCTTGGATCTAAACAAGAATCAATTCAAACACATCTCAACATAATCAAATCACTAAAAACCTTAAAATACTTACCATTAAGGATTGTATTTCTTGATTTTCGCTTTGAATGGAATACAGTATTAATCCGATCGAAGTTTTAGCTGAATTCTGGGGTGCACGTTAAGTTAAAGACTGCTAAAATGCGCCCAAAAATTAAATAAAAAATGAAAATTAAGAAAAAAATCCGACCTACCGGATTCGAACCAGTGACCTAAGGATTAACTGTGGGTTTTATTTGACCCGACTACAGTCCTCCGCTCTACCAACTGAGCTAAGGTCGGTTTGTTGATAAATAATAGATTACAAATTTTATATAAATATATATACACTAAAGGAATGATTCAAATTGTGAATTAAAATGTTGAATAAGTTAAGACTTAGAGCTCGCTTAGTTGGCAAGTTATCCCGGAACTAGTCATGCTCCATTTAGAGTTTTTAAGTTCACGTCAATTTATCAGGTATATATTTCCATTGTTCTTGGTCATGCAAGGATGTCTAGTTTATAATAAACACCATCAAAGGTTATCTATAGTTGGACAGATAGAATTCCTCCGTCTTTAACCAAACACCTCAGATTTCAAATCGGAAAAAATTTCAGATAGAAGTTAATAAATTTTCCAAGGATTTCTTACATAAGCTAGAAGTTAGAACGACCCTCAGAAATTGTGAATACTAATTTGATAAGAATTAATCAAACTAAAGATATAACGAACGTCATAATTCACTTGAATTGAAATATATGAGAGAACAAGGTCATAATTTGTTTCAATTAAACAAATTGTTGAAATTCCTAAAGTGCAACCCCATATTAGCTGGCCTCCAATCCCAATGGAAAACAACATACACAATGTAATCTCAAAGTGGGATCTGAAAAAGGTAGATATACGCAGAATTTACCCTTACCTTTTGGGGTAGAGAGGTGGTTTCTGGTAGACCGCGGGTGGGTAAGTGAAAAGAAAAGCTTAAACATCAACTTGATCCATTAAACTTGTAGATAAAAAATGGTTCAAAAAGGAACATGATTCCACCAAATCTTAGTAGCTTATACAATTTCAGTTTATAAAATTCAGGTAACCTTCACTCAACAAAGGGGAAAAGGTTGGGACATACAAAGAAGAATCCTTCACTATTCATCTTAACTAATGTATGAGATTAGAATTTAGAGGACTCCAAAGAAGGGATTTTTAATAGCATTGTTCAACTCAGTTCCAGCAGTATTAAGCACTGCAATGTCCACCTTTTCTCTTGGCAGGTACAAGAATTCACCTCCTTCAATTTTCTCAAATCCACAGTGCTCAAGAAACTCGATGCCTCCTTGCAGCTTGCCAATTCTATCCTGAAAAAAAAGGTCAAAAGAGGCAGGTGTGTTAGTTCTGTGAGTCTGTGAATCAGATTAAAAGATTCTACTTAATTGTTTAAAACATCTGAATATTGGCTATTGCTGCTACCGTCACCAGCTTTATGAGCTCTAGACCACCTTCTTCAGCCAGGGACTGAGAACTAGATGGGATGGCAAAAGTTATACAACCTTACCACCCACCGCCACTCAGAAACTAAAAAATGAAAGAAACAGGGGGGAGAATGTTTCTTATTTCATTGTTAGACAAGTAGGGGAGCAAAAGAAATTGGGGATTGGTATACTCTTTGCACAAAGAATTGGAGGTAAGGGTCCTAAATCATACTGCATTTTGGCATGCAAAAATAATCGACTAAGCAAATAATCAAGTACATAAACCTCACTTCACCCCCTATTTTCAGAAATTGAATGAAGCTAACTAACTAACAAGGCTATAAAAGCCATGATTAAAAGAGCTTTCTCCTATAGAATTTCAGAGTTCAGAAGTAACTAAAGAGCAAAAATAGAGGCGTAACAAATTTCCTTAATGACGTCTCACCTGAAAAGCAGCATTACTAAGTCTAATCTTGCGGAATTTCTCCTCATTGGGATTTGTAGCGACATTCTTTGCGTAAGTTAAAAGTGTGTTGAAAGCGGTCTTGACTTTAGCCTCATCGTCCTGGACCATAAGAGGAAAATGTACAAATAATCAGTTCACCAACAATGAAGTTAAAATAACATCTCATTCATATCTAAACCCACAGAAGGAATGTAGTATGTCAATCATAGGCTACTCAGTTCCTTGGAATTATTTGTTGATTACTTTTCAAAAGAAAAAGCTTCCTAATGTATACACTGAAGAAAGAAAGGAAAAGAAGCATCCATTCATTATCTTATGTCTTGAGGAAGAGAACAACTTGACGAGAATGGCTAATTATGTCCTTTGATTTCTACTCTTTTGAGCTTGAAATTGAGGACGGAAGAAAAAGTAAGCTTCATTTTGTTTTTAAATAAAAGGTAAGGTGGTGCACCTAGAACCACCTCTCAGTTCCGAAGCTCAAACTTGCAAGAAAGTACTCTTTAAGGATCCAAAACAACTGAATGATTACCTTGTGTGTCTGTTTAAGAGTTCGCAGGCACTCTCTCATCCGCTCTGCCTTTGTAGCTGGTCTGACAGGCAAAAACGAGCTCTACCAAAAATACATACAAAAAGTTTGAGTTGGACAAGATATGTCCAAATGGACAAATAAACAGAGTTTTTGAATAAATAAACACCTTTTTTTCCTCCACAACAGGTGTAGAAGGTTTGGGGGAAGCAGGATCTTCTGCTGGCAAACCGACCTTCCTTCTTCTTTCTGCCTGTGAAGTAAACAGAATTGTTTCAATATGACAAAAAGTAGAAGCAGGTAAAGTATGATGTGAGGATTGCACTTAAGTGATCCAGATCATGAGTTATAATTTGGTGCAGGAATTTAAAAATCATTTGAATTAGTGATATTGATTAGACGTTGACCGCTGAAAGAAACTCTCTGATATGCATTTTATACGCGCATATTCTGGAATATACTTGTAGTGTGCCAGATTCTTGTTACTTTTTTTTTAGAAGGAGATTCTTGTTACTTCCAAAAGCAGAAAAAGTCAGGAATCAAAAGGAAAAGAAATTTTAGCGTCAACCCAGAAGAACCTAATAAGGTCACCATAGTCCCAATAGGCGTAACTACATCTTTTAGATTTCCAAATCTAGTGTATGCCAGGAATTTCATCAGTCTCTTTTAATTTAAAAACTTAGAATGAGACCATCTAGGTCAGATCATTTTCTCCACATGATCCCCTGAATGCAATGGCAACACAAAACAATCAGTGGCCTAAAACCAAAACATAATAAATTAAAATACATGTATTTTTCACTCTTTTAACTTTTTTAGATGCATAGCTATAAATTAGATAGTAACAAATAGTACTGTTTTTAAGTGAAATCAATTATATTGACAAAGGATGTTTTATACATTAGTAAATTGACAAGTTCCATCAAGCACGCTAGATATAGAAGGGTTGACGAAATTTCATGATAGATTGAAGTTCCTGACCTTATCTTCTTCCAGCTTCTGACGAATTTTCTCCCTAGCTCTTTGTTCTTCCGCTTTTTCAGCCTTACGCAATGCTATTATACTATATAGCAGCGTAAAAAATTTCAATTATATTAGCAGAAATCATTGAAGGTGAAAACAGAAAGAGTAGCAAAGTTTAAGGCATACCGTTTTCTTTCGTTATCTTCCTCAATCCGTTTTGCTTCCAGGAGTTCCTTACCAATTCTAATTCTTTCCTGAAGCAGAAGGCAAAACGACTTCACTAACATATTCAACTAGATTGATTACAAGTTGAAACATAAAATGCAGTTAACTATTAATACAACCAATCAACCATCACTGGTTTCAGAATGTAATTCAACAATAATATTCAATTGACTTCCATTAATGCAAACTAACGTCAAAATCTAAATCAAGTGTTACCTTTTCTCTCTCTCTTTCCCTTTGTCTCTCTTCCTCTTCTTTCTTTTTACGAGCACGCTCCCTAGAAGTCATTGAAACATTAAAAAATAAGCAATCATACTGTAAGATAAAAGATGCATTTGTCAGAAACTATTCTGATACACAATGCACAAAACAAATGAAATTATTTAAAAGATTAAACTAGACATCTCTGGAATTAAACCACATACTTGTCCCAAAACAATGTTCAGCTACTCAGAAATCACAGAGAACAATTTAGCAGAAAGAATTTACCTCAACTCTAGTTGTTTCATCTTTATTTCCTCTGGAGTAAGAGAAGGCCTTGGTGCCTCACCTTTCTTGGCACTGGCAGGTACCTAGGTAAATTTTAATAATCATTGAATTATCGAAGCAAACCATAAATGCCACATTTAAACATCTTTATGAAACTCATTAGGAAACAGTAACCACAACATATAATTAGTTAGTGAACAAAGAAATTTAATGCAGGAATCTGAAATTTCCATACCATTGGTGTTTCATCTATGTCTGGGTCACTTTCATGCTCTACAACCCAATTTACAGCAGCCTCCAAGCTGGCATTGCCTGTATCCAAATTCACAGGCATGAACAATTAAATGCCTTGAATTTTAATAGATGAAACAGAGAGGAACCTCGCACAGGCAACAACGTGGTCAACAGTCACATACAGAATTGGGAGATTGACATCATAGTAGAATTGGCATTCAGCTCCCCCCCTCCCCCTCCCCCCCTCTTGAGTATTAACAGACTAAGCTTTCTCAGCTCAGTCCAGTACTACAAAATGGTAGCTGGTTTGGCTGAGAATGGACCATTTAGGAGCTCTATAGATCTATTTCTATATGTATTCAAGAGTCTTAATTTTTTACAAAATAATTACATCGGTCACCTGAATGCATCATAGATGGATTTTTTTTGGATAATTTCTCATCTCCAATAGATTTAGGGACAATCATAAGGATGAAGATTCTCATCCACAAAAATACTCACCGGAAAAGTGGAGTGCCCGGATAGCCCTAGCTTTGGAAAATCCCATTGTCTCAAGTTCCGATAGCAGGTTTTCGTCAACTTCGGGAACAACCATTTCTGGCCAAAAAAAGGTATATTAGCACCAATGTATCCACATATAAACAATAAAAATAAAGGATTGATCAGATGTTTATGCCTCATTTGACCAAATATTTAGCTGTAAATTTTGGGTTTCATAGTTCTTCCCTATTAGAATTGGATCATAAGCACCTTACACTTGCAAATTCTAGATCTAAATAAAGAGCTTGTTTGATGAATCAAAGAGGCAAACATATGAAAAACCCCCTCCATCCTGACTTGTCTAGATGTTGTAATTCATCTCAAATGTTCATAGTACTTCTATCTCCCCACCCATCCCCCACCCCCTGGTCCTCAATATTGACAGTCCAAGGATATTTTATCCATCTAAACTAGCTCATAAAATAAAACTACTGAAAAAAAGAACATTCTTTTCAAAAGGGAAGTGGAATTTTCAGTAAATAATCTTTATTTCGTCATATGTATTTCATGGAAAAGAATTAACACTCTCCTAAATCCTCCATGACCTATTTGTAGTACATCATCTAAGTCCTAGTACACATAGCTTTCCCCAAAAACAATTAAAGAGGAAAAGAAGCACCTTTCCTGTTCTCATAAGCCTCACCCAACTAGCAAATCTCATATGTAAAAAATAAGATTATCTAGCAACTATATTGAAACTTAAAAGACCAAAATCTGCGACAACAATGAATTACTACCTTCATGCTGGTCAGTACCACTGTCATCACCAACCTCTGCCATGTCTTCATCATTGTCGGCCTTTGCTTTTGGCACCTCCAAGCTGATTGGCTTCACTCCCTCTGCTGTCTTGTCCGTAAATTCTGTGTGCCCAGTTCTCTTGGTGTGCAAATCACTCTCCTTCAAACATCAAATTCACAGAAAGCTACATTGTCAAGCTATATCAACAGTTAAATCGTCATTACAGCAAAAATAAACTCTTCATATTTCGATCAGAAGTTTTTACAGCTTAGTTTGCGTATTTTAACTTCTGGCGAACTATCTCCACCCAAATTCACACAAATAGCAATATAATATACTGCACTAAGCACCTGAGTGGATCCACCCTTCTATTCATCCTTTTTATAACTGAATTCCACTGTTTTTGGCTTCAAAACTTGGTGGATAATGAATCTGCCCATCTACCTTTCTCATTTAACTACCAGACTTAGTTCACATACGTTGTACTACACAGAGGAGTACGTACTGCTTTAGTTACAGGTTCAACCAAACACAGTTAACTTGGCTCAGACCCTACATATGTGTTAAAAGTATTGCTAAATAATTACATATTATTAATAGGTTTCGAAACTTGGTAAATCAAATGGACTGTGATAGAATGCCGAACTCAAAAACCATAATATTCAAGTCCAGAATCCACCTTTGGTACAATCTTTATCGTTGGATCAAAGTCGTGGGTGCCATGGGTGTATCCCATCTTACACAGCTAAAATATATAAAGCCTGCACCCATGTCACAATGGAGGAGTAGTAACTTCTAGAGGCAGATGTACAAGGTAAGATATGAGCTCAGCCCAATTTAGTAGCTTTAGTCCAAACTCGTGTTAAAAATCTTCTTTTTATTTTATGACTGTGGTGTCCGGGCACTTCGACTAATTTCACTACATACCTAACCACCTCCAGCCTCCCACCAGCTCTAGTACCTTTATCCACCAAGGCTTTGAAAGCTGGGAAGAATCACCTAGTACTATTCCAGGATCGAAACCAGGCTCTCGTAGTTAAAAATCATCACAAACATCAAATTTGGAACCCAATTACTCAAATTATCAATAGTTACCTAAAACTAATAATAAAGTTCAAATCTTGGATCCACCTCCGCTTACTTCAGAGCTACAACTACTCCTTAGGATCCATCAATTGGAACTACAAATCATTAAAACTCTATTCGTAGCTACAGATAATCAACAAAAGGGGCAATTTTTTTTTACCGTTTTGGAGCGGCAAGGCTTGCCGCAAGCAGTACAGGCGAGATTTAGAACAGCTTCAGTAGATTCAGAGAAGTTAGCATGGGAGGTTACTTCAGCATGTTCTTGTGCTTCTGCTACAGATTTGAAAAGAGTTCCACAATCACCACACTGCAGTGATACACCTGACATTGCTGCAACACTGATAATTCAATTGAACTGAACTGAATTGCGATTTGATAAACACAAAAACGAGATCTATATAGAGTATCTTTTTTTTCTGATTGTTTTCCTTGAATCGTCGTCAATGGGGTTTGGTGTCCATTGTTGGTAGGAGACGAAAAGGTTTATTCTATTTATTGGTTTTGTATGTGTGCGGTGAAGAATTGGGATTTGAAAGTAAATTTGTAGTTATCTAGGAGTTGTTTTATTTTTTCTATCATGTATTCTTACTTATCTGTCAAGTAAGTTGTGATAGACTATATATATATATATATATGTCGTTATTATGTTATTTCGTATAAACTCAATTCATATTAAATTGTTTTGTGAGAATCATCATGAAATTAGTCATTAGTCCTCCTTTCTCACGTAAAAGCGATCAGAATTTGAGCACTTCCTTTGCTATATTCGCTTTTTCGCATAAATACCGAGAAAAGCGATCAAAATTCGAAACGTAAAAGTGATCAAAAATTGAACACTTTCTTTGCTACATCCCCTTTCTCGTGTAAAAACAATCAAAATTCGAACAATTTCTTTGCTACACCCCCTTTTTCATGAGAATTTAAACACTTACGATGTTACAACCGATAAAAATCGTTGTTTTAGACCATTGTATTCCGATCAAAAACTTTATTTGTTAAAAGGATTTAATCCACACATCTTGTTTATAATTGGAAATTCCAAATCTTTTATCATCATGAGAGATTAACACACACTAAAGAGAGAATTTAACAATGCGTGACCTCAATTCTTGTCTGTACTACAACTAGAATGTTGTTCATATATGTTCCCATAGTTTAGCAAAAGTACATCAATAAGGTTTGTATTGACAAAGGAGACTTCAAAGATCTCCCCACTTTTAACAACAACATTAGAGAGCTGGAGTATGCCTCTCTCTCTCTCTCTCTCTCCCTCTCTCTCTTGACAATCGTCGACTGTAATGAGACCTTCTTCAACGGTAAAACCCTGCACGGACGTGTTGAAAAACAAGTTATTACTCGTGAATAAGAATGAAGAGAACGAAAAAGTTGAACCAAGTTAGGATAACCTTTCAATGCTTGTTAGGAACTACAACAGAAATGCCAGCAGATCAGGGTGAGGTTTGTTATTAGGCACAGGTAAGGAGAGTGATAATAAAAAATTTAAGGGGGGACATCGGCATCATTTCCGCAAAGGTGGAAAGCAAACATTGAACTTCTGTTTTACACTATACTCTAATATGATGTTTTTAAGTCAGATGAACCTATTTTGGCATCCTTCATTTGTATTGAGGTAAATTCAATAAGGTAGAGGAAGAGGTTTTTACTATACCATATGTCCTAGGATTTTCGACTATTCTTTTCTTCAATGCCTGACTTTGAAAACCTTTGTCTAAGGACCTGCATAACTTCCTCCAGTTTTACTCCTCTAAGAGAAAGCAAAACCATGGCATGATACAAGACATCTGCCATCTCAGAGGCAGTCCGACCATTAGCCTCGTTTTGCTCCAGAGTTCGGCATAACTCGTCAGCCTCCTCTCTGCAAGATGTGAAGAACAAAATTCAGAAGAAAACTATAATACCCATCAATCCCAATTTAATACCCCAGATATGTATGTGCTACAAGGGAGTAGAAAAAGCTATTTTTCTGAAGACCAGTCAATGATAAGATCAAGTATTCTCAAGCAATATACCGAATTTTGGAGCAAAGCAATTTGTCATCAAGTAACAATCGCTTCGTCCACGAGGGTTTTCCATTTGAAGAGCTAGATGTTTCTGCCTTCCTTTGGTTGATTGTAGATTCTAATGCGTATAAAGTCGTCAAAGCCAGCTCGTTTTTCTCAACCTAGCACAGCTACTACATCTTAGGCAGGTTCATATAGACCATTTTCCAAAAGAAAAGCCGAGCTATTTTTCATTGAATTCATGAGATGATTAAAAACTTCTTTTAGAAAGGTAGTATAAAGATGATGAAAAAAAAATTAAAACACCTGACAGAATGCGACTAACCTCAGGATTTTTCAGAAGCTCATCAACTGGCGTGTAATAACATGTCTCTGACCCCGTGTGGCATGTTGGACCATCAGGCTTCCCAAGATATATTATCTGATAGGTAGTTTTGATTATCATTTCAGTAAAAAAGCACATGGAATCAAAGGCACAATTTAATTATCAAAAGGGATTCTAAAAACTTACAGAATCACGATCACAATCAAGAAAGACATCAAAAACATTGATAAAATTATTGGATGTCTCTCCCTTTGTCCATAAAGATGACCGTGACCGGCTATAAAATGTTGCTTTACGTGATGAGATTGTTGTTGACAAAGCCTCTCTGTTTGCAAACCCTTGCATTAAGACTGCTCCTGTATCAACATTTTGGGCTATAGCAACCGCAAGGCCTTTGTCGTCCCATTTGACATGATCTAGTAAGAAATCAACCTGAAGTACTGTTATCAGAAAAGAGAAAACAAGAGACAAAGGAAAGGTGATACAATATGTTCATCCTTCCAGGTCAGTAAATAGAACACATTTCAACTAGCCTTTGCAGGGAAGGTGTTGTTGTAAAGTCCAAAGAGCAAGGCACTGCACGTCCCCAGAAGTGCAGCAATAAACCATCAGTTGCAAAGTGCAACAAAGAAAAACAACTCACTTCAAGAGAGATCAAAATGACAGATGAAAAGCCTGCGATCTTTTTCTACTTCGCTAGCTTTTTTTTTCCAGACGTGTAAAATACTGGCACAGTGCACATCATAGACACCTAACTTAGTTGATATCTAATAGCGTGTCACAGTCTCTAAACAAGAATGTGCTGTCTAATGTTCTAGCTAAATCACGTCTCGTTATTATAAATAAATTAGGAGTAACTTGAACCATGAAATCTTGAATTTTCATAGTCTAAATTGAGCAATTGGACTAGATATATAAGTCAAAATTTGATTTTGATTATTGGTTTAGATTCCTTAGGTAATGTGTAATCCGATAGTGATGATGTGGCAACTAGCATCCAAACGCAACTCAAAAATGAACAAATTATTAGGCCTCTATGAAGACTTAAAGAGAGATCAAAATGAAATACAAGGAACTCAACTATCATTTTTACTACCCTAGCCTTAAACAAATATCCACCATAATGGACACATATCTGATGTATTTATAAACTACAAATTCATTCACAAACAAGCTAAACATAATTGTCAGGTATCCGTGGAACTAGTTGAGGGCTCGAGGCGCGCGAAAGCTGGCCAGGACACCACGGTTATCAATATATATACCATAATTGACACAAAATGCACCTGATTATATCTGATGTATTAATAAACCACAAACTCATTCCTAGACAAGCTAAACATAATTGACATGTATCACGTGGAACTAGTCGAGGTGCCCAAAAGCTAGCCCGGACACCATTTGCATTAAGACTGCTCCTGTATCAACATTTTGGGCTATAGCAACCGCAAGGCCTTTGTCGTCCCATTTGACATGATCTAGTAAGAAATCAACCTGAAGTACTGTTATCAGAAAAGAGAAAACAAGAGACAAAGGAAAGGTGATACAATATGTTCATCCTTCCAGGTCAGTAAATAGAACACATTTCAACTAGCCTTTGCAGGGAAGGTGTTGTTGTAAAGTCCAAAGAGCAAGGCACTGCACGTCCCCAGAAGTGCAGCAATAAACCATCAGTTGCAAAGTGCAACAAAGAAAAACAACTCACTTCAAGAGAGATCAAAATGACAGATGAAAAGCCCGCGATCTTTTTCTACTTCGCTAGCTTTTTTTTTCCAGACATGTAAAATACTGGCACAGTGCACATCATAGACACCTAACTTAGTTGATATCTAATAGCTTGTCACAGTCTCTAAAGAAGAATGTGCTGTCTAATATTCTAGCTAAATCACGTCTCGTTATTATAAATAAATTAGGAGTAACTTGAACCATGAAATCTTGAATTTTCATAGTCTAAATTGAGCAATTGGACTAGACATATAAGTCAAAATTTGATTTTGATTATTGGTTTAGATTCCTTAGGTAATGTGTAATCCGATAATGATGATGTGGCAACTAGCATCCAAACGCAACTCAACAATGAACAAATTATTAGGCCTCTATGAAAGACTTAAAGAGAGATCAAAATGATATAGAAGGAACTCAACTATCATTTTTACTACCCTAGCCTTTAAAAAATATCCACCATAATGGACACAGTTCGCGAGCCTGATTCTATCTAATGTATTTATTAACTACAAATTCATTCACAAACAAGCTAAACATAATTGACAGGTATCCCGTGGAAATAGTTGAGGCGCGCAAAAGCTGGCCAGGATACCACGGTTATCAATATATATACCATAATTGACACAAAATGCACCTGATTATATCTGATGTATTAATAAACCACAAACTCATTCATAGACAAGCTAAACATAATTGACATGTATCACGTGGAACTAGTCGAGGTGCCCAAAAGCTGGCGAGGACACTAGGTTTATATACATATACCACAACTGACACAGGATGCACCTGATTATATCTGATGAATCAAAATAAACTACAAATTCATTCATAGACAAGCTAAAGTAATTAACAAGTATCTCGATGAATTAGTTGAGCTGCGCGAAAGCTGTCCAGCACGCCACGTTTATCAAATATATACCAGAATTAACACAGGATGCATCTGATTATATCTGATCAATCAAATAAACTACAAATTCATTCATAAACGAGCTAAACATAGATAATCCTAAACCCAAAAAACAAAAAAAATGCGGCTTCTATATCAATTAACAAACTTTGATAACAACATTAACGCGCCATTTGAGCTCATACCTTTGCTTCAAGAGAGGTATCTTCATGTGATTTCTTCATACATGCCACTACATTACGTCGATTCAAGGTAAAAGCTCCGCTTGAACGAATACGATTACTTCTAGGGAACACTTTAAGAGGTTGAAAGCAAGGAGAATAAGAAATTGACATCTTAGGATTCGATTATACAAGACGAAACCTATGGCGGCGATAACGACGGCGGAGCAGTGGATCACTAGAGTGTAGTGGGAATTAGGAAATGAATTTGGATTTACGACACTAAACCAGATGGGCTTGGGCTTGGTCTTGTGGGTCATATATTTTGGGCTACAGTATTATTTGGACAATTGGGCTGAAAAATTAAAGAGTCGTCTATCAAAATAATAGCCGTCAAATATATATATATATATATATATATATAAATATAATAACATAAGTAGTGCGATTTTAACAAACGGTTATAATTATTTTAAAATGATTTAAATAATTATAACTAATTGTAATATTCCCTATATATACTATGAATTGTCAAAATTCAGATTTCAAAAATTGACTGCAATGCTTGTTTAAGCCATTATGCGCATTAATAATTTGAAGTGTATAGATTCATTCATAAAGTGATAACACCTCGTTTTACATGGCTTCATTGTTTTAAGCGGCGAAGAAATGCTTTTGAGCTTGAGAAAATATGGAGAAAATGTCAACAAAGTTCAAATATCAACAATACAACAACAAACCAAACAATTCAACTTCTTTACACTAAAATTCATGTCTAAATACATGTAACTGCTTAAAATACATGAACTATATAAAAATTACTATCATTCTAATACTCCCTTCGTCCCAATTTACTTGCTTCATTGCTTTAAGCGGCGAAGCGATACTTTTGATAACACTTGTGGTCATAATATCAAAATAAAGTTGTCATTTCTTACAAAATTTCACTAAATAAGTCTTCCTACAAAAGTTGAAAATTATGAATTAGGTGAAACATCAAATATGTTGGAATTAAGCTTGTCATTGTCCAAAACTTGGGACAAGTTGCTTTTGAATCTTGAGAGTCAGGATCATCCGATCCCGCAGTAATTGGTGTTGTTCTATTAGCATATACAGGGTTTATAATTGCTTGTGGTGGTGAATATAAAACTGGAGTGGTTGTAATTCCTCCACTTGTGTCATTACGACCTCCGATTCCGGAGGGAGGAAGTGGCCCTCCGGCAGCCCTAATCAAAATTCAAAAATCCAAAAATCAACAACATAATAAGTAGTTTAACTATAACATTATGTTAAAATACACTAACTATATAAAACTTTATTATACTAGTAATATATAGAGACTTAGTGATAAAAAATAATAATAATAAAAAAGTTCAATCAAAGAACAACATGTGACGCATTTAAGATTTTCACTAATGGGTTCGAAAATCTGAACTCCCTCAATTATTAAGTCAATCTTTAATTTTATGTTTCAGGAGGTTCAAATTCAATATATATACATAAAATAATTTAATATGAAGTTCGAGTAAACCCTCGCTATCCTCTAAATCCGCCCCGAGAACATCATCAACACATTTCCACGTAATAAGGCACTATAGACATCATTATACACAAAAAGCAACACTCCACAATGTTCTTGAACAAAAACCATTATCTCCATCCAACACTCAAAAAAGAAAAAAAAAGTTTGCTTATGATATATTTTTCTACTTTACAGCCCAATGTTCTTCTTTTCTTTTTAAAAAGGTAGCATTATTTTGGGTAGCTAATAAAGTGGAAGAAAAAACATTATTTTCAAGAAAAAAAAAAGCTATAGAAAATGATCAAGAATGAAAAAAACAACATAAAAAAAAAGAGATGTGAAACAAATAAGTATTGAAAGAACATACCTTGGAGAAGCTGGGTAAACACAAGATCCATAACCTAAAAGGTAAAAATAAGATAAAAATAATTAATCAACTTTACCTATATCAACCTATACACTGAAAATTCAAAAAAATAATTATTTATGTTGTGTCAGTGTACATAAATTAAAGAGTTCAATTTATATACACAGTATAAAGAATTTTTACACAATCAGGTAAATTTTACATGTTGTACCACGTATGTAACTTGTTTTAATTTCAAGACTTCAAAATCTAACATTTTAAGAATATTCACATGTAGATATATTTTGAGTGACCTGACATAATAAAAAACCATTTACATTAACCTTGACCATGCATACATATAACTTCTAATGCATAAAACAACCGACCAAATTTTGGTAGAGCGGTAAGTACTACTACTTTTTCATCCTTTCTTAGAAAAGTTCTGAATTCAACACCTAGATACACAGTCGCCTTTGTTATTAGAAAACCTTAATATGAAACTTTTCGGTATAAATCTAAACTTAATCAGTATCAAACATCGAGTGAGAAACCAGAAAAACGAGGGGTGAGTAGTAAAAATGACTTACTTGGGTCAGTTTTGGCAAAAGTAGCAGTGCCAGCAAATTGGCAAGAGCCAGGAGCCATGTTGTTTCTTTGGTAGTAACTATTGAAGGCATAAGAAGCATGATTTTGAATAGTATTGGGAAGATAACAAAGGCCAGTAGATTGAATTGGTGAACAATCAGCACCATAGCTACAAGCATAATCTAAACCTCTTTGTAATGCTTGATAACTTGCATCACTTCTAACTACACACCATGTAGCTTTTGTTCTAACAATAATAGTTAATATCATAACTATAACCATTAACACTTCCATGAACATATATATACAGAGACGGATTCAGAAATAACAAAATCGATGTATGTAGGGGCTAATTATAATGTTTGTCTAGTGCTGGACTTGAGTTAGTGTAAGTGTTTTAGGGTCGAA
The DNA here is from genome assembly GCF_000226075.1 of Solanum tuberosum. Lineage (NCBI taxonomy): Eukaryota > Viridiplantae > Streptophyta > Magnoliopsida > Solanales > Solanaceae > Solanum > Solanum tuberosum. The sequence continues at coordinate 1,385,521 of NW_006239038.1, forward strand.
TTTTATGTATGTGAAAGAAAATTGACGATATTTAAATTTTGAATCTGCCGCTAGTTGTGAGAGGTGGGAATAAGAGAGGGAAAAAAAGGAGTGGAATGATTGATATATGTAGTGTTTTTTTTTTCTTTTCTCTTTTTTTGCTTTTATGGGTATATGTTCTCATGTTATCATTCTCTCTTTTTTATTTATCTTTTCAATTTATTTATTTATTTATTTTGCTTTGGGAGCTTGACTCTGCCCTATGCTTTCAAATTTTAGAATTAATTAGTATATTTGCCTTTCCACCTTTATCATATATATATATATATATATATATATA
>NW_006239038.1:1386822-1413006 GCF_000226075.1 Solanum tuberosum
ATATATATATATATATATATATATATATATGATACTATACTTGAGTATCTATGATGATTACCATATTTGCTGGCATGTAATGTTTGGATGTAAAATCAAGTTTTGTGAATGGACAAAATCATGTTTAGAGATAAAAGATTGATGATTTTTTGTGTGACGAAATACTTTTTGAGTGATTAAATGATTTATCACAAATAATGAATTTTTTTGTAGTGTTATACAATTTATGTATAAGATTTGATAATGGTGAATTTGAGGTAGATCGATGATCATGAAGTTATTTGACCGGTTATTAAAAGAAAAAGCTTGTATATGTTTCTCTTATTATATTAACTGATTTTATCTCTCTCCAAATCTAACATGATAGTTTTTCATCATAGGACTTTCTATATAGAGATTAAACCATTACTAAGAAGTTAATTCGTTTAAAACTCAATTAGAAACTTCTATAAAATAATTAGTATATATACAAGTTGATTCAAATACCATTGTTATGATTTTAAAAAGAAAAAACAAAGCAGAGACAGATTGAAGTGGAATAAGGATACTTTGTTCTTTATTTGTTTTCTTTGTTATTTTTACTTTTATTTTCCTTCCTTTTTGGGGTTTGTGCTGTATTGTCTTTCTCTTTTTTTAGATTTTTAGATTTGCTTTATTGGGAGTTTGAAACTTTAAGGTTCTTTTTAGTTTCTGATCTAATTATACATATTTTATAATCCTCTGTTTCTATTTGTTTGTCTGAGAATTTTAACTTGACTTGAAATTTAAAAAATCAAAAGAAGATTTTTGAATTTTATGATTTTAAACTAAAGATATGAAATAATAGAATGATATTTCATGAAAAAACTAATGAACACCTCATAATACCAGAGTAAATAATAGTACTTTAGTTTCCCAAATTTAAGTTTAATAATCATGAAAAACTTGACAAACAAAAAAACATGTTAATAAATAATTACATGTATGTGATGTGTAACATCTATGTATAACTCTAGTATATAGTTTTGCTGGAAAAAGTCCAGTTGGAGCTTCCAAAGAATCTAAGTAGCTCAGTTGATTGACTACCTGAACTTTCACCTTGTTGATGATGGTTCGATTTTCCACCTTGTAATCCACTGTCTGAACTAGAATTCTCAACTAAAACTCGAAACTCCAACACAACCTAACCCCCTTTGTTGCAAGGGCTTCAACATTGTACTTGTTGATGGCTCAATGAATATCATGGCAAAAATGGTGTATGTACAAGCAAAACTTTCTTGAAAGGCTCTTATCGATACATTCTCAATCCGAGAGCAACACATCCACCTCAGGATCATTAGGTGTATCAGGGTCATAGTCAGTATTTGTTACCCTGGTGAAAGTTTCAACGCGAGAGGTACTATTCGGTACCTCTCCTCCTGTAGAGTTATCTACTTTCTCACATATGCATGAATAAGGATTTTCATGAAACACACCCCAGGTTGGACTTACCTCCTTAGGCTCTCCCATGAAGCCTTTCTGATATTTGTTGATTCTATATACAAATTCCTTGTGTGACATGTAGTTTTTGTTTAAGAACACTCGAAATAGTTTCCTACCATTTGGACGAATGGTTGGCTTATGGCTAAAATATCTCCTGCATCGAAAAGGAAAAAGTATATTAGTCTACCTCAGAATCGTGTCTTTTAACTTAGCCTCATCTGATACCTATGTCCTCCAACTTTGGGCGTCTTTGTATAGAGTTGCACAAGTAAACACACATGTCCTATATGGCAATTCGTGTCCTATGCAGCATCCTACTTGGTGTCCTAGGTGTGTTATGTCACATGTATGTCTACTTGTTTAACTTTATACATGTTTAAGTGTCTACTTGAGCACACCTAAATTTGAAGGATGTAGATGCTGAGGCCAAGTTAAATGACATGTTTATGTAAAAAAAAAGTGAAATAGGAGGGGGAAGCAGCAGACCTTCGTCCTGCTAGAATTTTGGCCATGTTTCCATGGTTGTTGGAGACAAATACATCGCTTTCATCACAAACTATGAAGTCAAGAGCAGCCAGTTTAGAAGAAAATGTAGAGAATGGTTCTAACTCATCTTTGCTAGCAAGGGTGTATTTTGTGTAGAAGTTTGGAAAGAGGGCCTTTAACGGAGTCAATGTCTCGTTCCCTCCATATATTTCACCAGATGCTACGTATATATGAACATCTTCGCCATATCCAAGTGATCTCAGCATCAAGCCGACTTCTTCAGGAGTCATAGGACATCTTCCATGCCTCCTTGCCTTATCTGGGTGACTCTCCTGAAAGTATATCGGAAATAGAGTTCACACATCATATATGGTAAGTAGAAGGAAGGTAGAGGGCGGGCACATAACCCCCGAGTTTCAAACTTGTGTGCAAACCAGAGATGGGCTAACTACAGGGGATTTAAACTATCGTAAAGAAAAGAACCAAATTTTAGACATAAAGAAAAGTACCAATCTTTGAAGCACACAGTTCACAATGATTCGTTATGAGGATATGATTGAAAGCAGATACTCAAGTACTTACAGGTAATGTTTTCCACTTCTTTCGTATCTTCCCGAGTTCCTCCCTCTCCTTATCGCCCCCTCCATAGTAACATCCTGAGAATGCAAGCATATCGGGTTCAAACCTGTACCATATGCGAGTATAGAACAAGGAATAAGAAAAAAATGTCATAATCAAAATGATACAGGTCTGCGTACACCCCACCCACCCCAGACTTCACTTGTGGTGGGATTTCATTGTCATTGTAATCAAAATGATACGGTGTTTGTTATCTACATTCCTAGACACAATTCTTATGTTTGATAAACTGTTCATACAAAATCGAACCTTTTTACTATAATCGTGGCTGTGTAAGCTATTTAACTTCCTGAAGAGGCAACAGACAAATTAAATAGCAGAAGTCTGAGAACAACGGTTAAGTAACATAACGAAATCAAACAGGACCAAGGGAAAGTGAAATAAAACTAGATCGAAGAAGATCATAACACTAACAAGGATCAAATACTAACTATATGTGATCGTAAATGAGAAAATAATAAATAAACAACTAGAAGACGAACCTTAGGTGAAGAGCAATGAAATGCTTGCTCTTCATCCTCATTCGCTGAACCAATTTCTCACCCATTCTAAGTATAGGGTCAACAAACTTCAACGCATGATAATTAACTCTGCATCTAAGCTTTTGAAAATCTGTATCCAGACTATTTGCAAGTCGATAGTCAAACTTCATGATCTGTACAGCCTGTTACGAGAAGCAGACGCTATACAGGTCTATAAATATCAACATTCAAACATCTTATACAAGGCATAAACATATCCGTCTCCACGACTTAACTTTATATTTTCTGGTAATGCATTTGACGAAAAGTATGGTTTTTTCCTCATGCATACAATAGGTGGAAGAAATTTAAGGGACTTGATATACTCACATGTTTCTTTTTAAGTACAGGCAGTACACGATGTATATAGCAACGATCACTGCACTTTCTAGGAACTCGCATTCTATAAGGTAACCAGATTTGCCCTTTTCTGAGTGGAAGTTCCTTTACAACTGTAACATCTTTCGCAAGATATTTTATAAACCAATCAACATCAAAAATATCAGAGAAGATGCTGCAAGGAAAAGGCGTAGTTCACTTCACTGAGATATCAGAGTGTAACAATATGCAACGAAAAAGCAAAATATCATTTTTCAGCTACGTACTCACTCACCTAGAGTCTTTCCAGTAAGAACTCTTGTCCAGCTTCGGAACAACAAGAGTAGCATTCAAAACTCGAGCAGCAACAACAGCATCCGTTATCTGTCATCGAGGTGAAAGAGATTATACTGTTAAATACAGAACCATTCTGCATTCCATATAATCATTTTAGTTCGACGTCAGCAGAAGTTAAACTATGCAACAGTTAATGACAGGAATATTTACACATCAAGGAATTTATAGCTTAAGTTTCTATGAGGCTCCAGCCACCAGTTTGGAGCACATCATAAGGCGTAAATCTTCGATTAGTTTTGGACTAAACGTTGATTACTAAAACAATTACTTTCTCGTCTACTAGCTAGTGTTCAACAACCACAAGCAATTAGTACCTCGTTTAAGCCAACAAATTAGTAATCACAGCAGTAATCAGATTTCTTAAATGAAAGCCAGTGCAAACCACATTTGCTTACCCCAGTTCTTTGTTGGTTAAGACCTCCATTTGTTACAATCGACAAGTAACGATTAGGATGAGTGATATCTTGTGCTTCTGCAAATTTGACAACGAATCGAATTAAGAGAAAATCAGAGTAAATTGACATTTCGAAAATGCAGTATCAATATAACATAACTCACTTCGAAATTTGTTACTAGCATCACTGCATCCATAAAAGAGGTTTGAATTTCTTGAACTCCACATTTCCCGATTATTCACTTTCTCTTTAGCCTTAAACAACAAAAGAACAATCAATACAAAATTTAGAAATATAAGATCCAAACAAAAAATAGAAACTTCATACAGAAAATGCAGATATTCACCGGAACAAGTAACGGAGAATCTTCAATTGCATCATCATTTTCTCCCTACAAATACAAAATTACATTCAAATTAACCAAATGCATCTCAAAAATGAAATCAACGTGCATTAACTCATGTCCCGGATCTAGGCCTGATTAACAAAATCCTATTAGCTCAGTTGATTGAGTATCCAAACTTGCAATGAACGTGCATTAACTCAGGGCCTGAATCTAGGCCCGATTAACAAAAGCCTGATTAGCTCAGTTGGTTGAGTATCGACACTTTCAATGAACGTGCATTGGCTCGGATCTAAGCCCGATTAACAAAAGCCTGATTAGCTCAGTTGTTTGAGTATCGAAATTTTTTCATATGAATGTTCAATTCCCCTATTTGATTGTGAATCCAGTTATTATTATATTATGTACGCGAAACTTTAATCGTAGCATTAATGTAGAGTGAATGAGGTACCGAAGAATCGCGACGGGTAAGAAGGAAGATACGATTGCCATTAGGAGAAGGCGCGAGAATCGAGAGGAAAAAGAAAAGGAGAAGAAAGACGGAGGCGACGGTGATGGCCGGTATTAGCCACCGTCCATGGGTAAAAAAATGGTGGCGCCGCCGAGAGGAGGCCATGGGAGCGGTGGTGGAACGAAAATTTGATTTTCCGGCAGTTTGACGATGAAGATGAGAAGGAATTACGCTGCATTAATATGCCCATACACATTACATGCATAGAGATGAAAATATTAATTTTTTAAACTCCGTGTCAAATTGTAAACTAGGAAATAACATAATATAATATTGTATGCTATGTGAAAATAAAATAAAAAACAAAAAAAATTATTGTACTTGCTCTGTTTCATTTTACGTAACTTATTTTAGAAATGTATTTTAACTAAATTAATCTTATTACGGAGTATATAAAATTAAAAAATAAATTTGAATCTTGTGACATAAAACAAAAAATACGTAGAATACATCAAAATATTATTTAATTATGTAATCTTGATTCTTGAATATGTCATTTAAAAAATTGAAACAAAAAAACGACTTTAAAAAATAATCTTTTTAAATGGATTAAATAGAAAAGTAAAAGACAAACAAATTAATCTCACGTATATATCAAAACTCATTGAATTAATAAACGTTTGGTCATAGCCTCATAGGACTTGAAAATCTTATTTCAAATTGAAATTTTGGATAGATTTCATAAATAAACGATTTGAATTCAAAACATAAAATCAAATCACTTTTAAATTTTATGATCAAACGCTTGCTTAAAGTTTGCATTGTGGTAATCACGACTTCATAAAAAATGTTGATTTTCTTAACTTCAAAAGTTTAATACTCGATGAAAAAATGTTAATTTTCTTGAATTTGAGTTTTTACCTACGATTTAAGCTATCTCAAATTTTTAATTGATTGACATACGATAGAATATATTTTTTACTTTTTTCCTGAAATATTATTCAGAAAAATTGTTTGGATATTACCCATCATGTTTCTCATGAGATCCGCGATTTGAAAAGAGTAAAATGTATGCAAATTTTACACCATTATGCAGGTAGAAAAAATAAACAACTAATCAATAAACATTCGATGATAGGTCAGGTAGAAAAAGTGAACAATCAATAGTTGATATGTGTTTTAATAAAAAAAATTGGTGATAGTTAAAATAGGAAACTGAAACAACAGATAGTTCAGATATGAAACTCAAAAAAATGAGATACTTTAGGTGTGTTTTTTACCTTTTTAACTCTTTCGTTTTTTTTTACTAACGATTAGGAAAAAAAAACCGAAAAAGTGCATTCAAAGAGTTCAAAATTTTACTATATGAGGAATTACTTCAAAGTAAGGAATAGAGAAAGAAAACTAAGAGGAGAGAATAACATAACATTTGAGCAAAGAATATACCAAATAAAATGTACATCTTTTTAACTCTAAAGTCCAATTTTGGCCCTGCACTGTTATAGATTTACAAACATAAAAGATAAAATTGCACGAAAAATAGCCAGCGAATGTATAATATATATATATATATATAACCTCGTATAATCGGTGTATAATCTATGTATTGGCAAATCTTGTGTAAAATAAAGGCAAAAAGCAAAAAAAAAAGAGATGCTTGGTGATAGCAGCAAGAAGGGAACAAATGACTAAAGAGGTGTTACCCTTGTGTTTTGCATGACATAAAAGTGTGGAGAAAATGTATCATGTGTCAAACTCGACCCCAAAGCTTAGCTCATGAAGCGAGGATTGATCAAATATCGTATAAGGAGATAACAACTAATGAGGAACACAGCACTCACCCCCTCGCAAAACAACGTAATATAGAAGCCTAACATTAGGTAAACCAACTCTAACTCAACCCGAGAAGCTAGGTCACGATGTGAGGATTGTCAGACACACAATACATTTCCTCAACTAATGTGATATAATAGTGTAAAAAGTCACAGTAACAAAATATTAGATTCTTAAATACTTTGGGTATTAGAAGAGCCATCACACCTGCACCAGCATAAAGGCTTGTAAAGAATTGTTTCTCAACAATATGCCTCTACTAGCAGTATATATTAAAGCCATTGGTGACTGGTGAGTGGCATCAACATAATCTGCAGAAACAAGTAGTGCAAATGGCCTCAGAAATTCAACCACAGTTATCAGGACAAGGAATGGGAATGGGAATGGGAATGGGAATGGGAAGGACTTCTTCAAATGAATCGAGAGAAAAGGCGAACCAAGCAATTAAAGATCAAATATTTCAAGCAGCTATGGAGAATAAGTGGACAAAAGTTAAGCATCTGTACATCAAAAACAAGTTTGTTCATGAATCCAAACTCACTCGATCTGAAGATACTGCTCTTCACTTAGCTATCACTTCTTATCATCCAGATCGAGACGACTCTTTACAGCATCCTCATCTTACTTGTATCAAGGAAATGATTGCTGACATATCAAAGGAAAATCGACTATGTATCTTAAAGCAGAAGAATGATAAAGGGAACACACCTCTTCACCTTGCAGCAGAACTCGGGAGTGTCCCGATTATTGAGTGTATGGTAAACTCAGCAGACCGTGATCTCATCTGGGAGACCAATTCAAAAGGGGAAACCCCCTTATTCGTAGCTGCTTATCGTGGCAAGCTACAAGCTTTTCTCTACCTACTTAACTGTTGTCTAAATGAAAAAGGAGAAGGTCCAATTGAACTTTGTAGGAGGGAAGATGGCGATAACATTCTACATGCCGCCATCTCTGGCGAGTACTTCGGTAAGAGCCAATCCCCTACAAAGTCTTTTCTATTGATTATCAGATATTTCAACTTTACATATGTTTATAATTTCTTCTCTGTGGTAGAATGGGACAGTAGTATTAACAACTTATCTTGTAACAGATCTGGCTTTTCAGATAATACATTACTATGGGCAACTTGTCAACCGTTACAACGTAGAGGGCATGTCTCCTCTACACTTCCTTTCCAGGATGCCTCAAGTATTCAAAAGTGGCAGCCATTTTCGGTTCATAGATAGCCTCATCTACTACTGTAAGTGTGTGTTCTTTTTATCCTTTGTGCCAGTTCAACACATTTACTGTTTTCTGTTAGCCATAAACATCCAACTTTTGCAGGATGGTTCATGTTCATTGTTTGTGAAGGTTATATAGCTAATATTAGGTTCTTTTTTTCCAGGCACAAATATTGAAGAGCTAGAGTTAATGACATATGAAGCTGAAGACAAAGAAGATTCATATAGTAAGCTTGAATGGAATCTCCCAGAGAACTACCAAACAATGGTGGAGTTCTTGGAACTACTTTGGAATGGGACATTGAAAACTATAAGTGAGTAGATTTACTGCATGTGATCAATGTCTTATCTAATCTGTATAGTACATTATACTAGTACAAAAACTTTTAGATAGGAAATGCCAACAGATACTCCGATCAAAACAAGAAAGTTGCTCACTTCATTTCGGGGTTTATTGAAAGCACTAGACCAATCTCCTGTTGAAAATGCACTAATAGACTGTTTGAGAGACTGTCGTTGGCACTTTCTACCCAAGAGTTTTACATTACCAAGACTGATTTTCTCTTTTCTATCCAGATTATCTTAAGCGAACATATTGTGGGAATCAAGAAGACCCGTCTAAAGGTACGTGATTACATAGAAACATTCTAGTTTATTAACTCATCCATGCTGAGTTAATCAATAGTACCAATCTCTTTTACAAAATGAACTAACGAAATGATTGTGTGCCTCGGGGAATTCTTGTTGGAACATAGTACCTAAGAATTTTACATACTCAGAGACTGATTCTGTTTTCTATCCAGATACTACAGAAAGAACTGATGTGAATCAAGGGAAGAAGTCCAAAGGTACATGATTACATAGAAACATTCTAATTTATTAACTCATCCATGCTGAGTTAATCAATAGTACCAATCTCTTTTACAAAATGAACTAACGAAATGATTTGTGTGCCTCGGGGAATTCTTGTTGGAACATAGTACCTAAGAATTTTACATACTCAGAGACTGATTCTGTTTTCTATCCAGATACTACAGAAAGAACTGATGTGAATCAAGGGAAGAAGTCCAAAGGTACATGATTACATAGAAACATTCTAATTTATTAACTCATCCATGCTGAGTTAATCAATAGTACCAATCTCTTTCACAAAATGAACTAACCAAACGATTCGAGTGCCTCGGGGAACTCTTGTTGGGACTTAGTACCTAAGAATTTTACATGCTCAAAGACTGATTCTCTTTTCTATTCAATTACTACAGGAGCAACTAATGAGAATCAAGAGAATAAGTCTCAAGGTATGTGATACCTTTCAGGTTATGTGGACTTAAACAGGTTTCTAAAGAGGCAAGAAACTATATATATATATATATATATTATACTATTTTTTTATTTGTTTTTCATGAGGACAACTCTTAATAGTACTAACTTATGTTTCCTTTTTCTGCACACCAAGGCCATCAAAGTTATCATCAAAATGACCTCGAGAATTCCCCAATTCAAGGTGAATGCATACACATGTATATATATATTTTTTGAACTTGTAACTTTGTATTATATCACAAAACAGTACATGCGGGTCGTACTGTAACCTTGTATACAAGTGTACTCCTGATTTCACTTCTCTACGTCTAAATTGAGTCTAACACATCAATTATAGAGACAGTGTCATTAGAGTATAACTAAAGTAAAATGCAGTTTAGTTTAACTTTCTGCACATTGTTCTCTATGCTCTCAAAACATCTTGAATTCCTTTCTTTCCAAACAGCCCACCAGATAGCCCCCGGGATAATTCTCCATCTACCTCTGTCCTTAGTCATGTACACCTGCTTCCTCCCAGCATAGTAATGCCTCAGCCACCTTCCTGGGCATTGTCCAGGAGATGCCTTTGAGGCTTAGGAATATTCTCCACAGATGATGGGTGTACTTGCAATGTAAAAATGATGGTTAACAGTCTCAGATGTTTCACCACATAGGAAGCACCTAGAATATCAAGAAGATGTGCATGTAATTACGCAGGAACCTTCCAGTTAGACCAATTTCTTTTCGAAGATAAAACTAACCAAATGATTTGAGCATCTCATCAGGAGAGTGTTGACACTTTGTACCTAAGATTTTTGCAGATTCAAAAAAGACTTATTATCTTTCTACTCTCTGCAAGATTTGTTTCTCTGTATAAAATATTAACAAAAAGACACAAAATATATCACCATACTGACTGTCCATCAAAATCAACGCATTGAGCATTAGAGCTCCTTTCTTTCCAAGCTATGTAAACATTTTCTATGTGAAGAAAATTGATAAAAGTGTGTGATTCTCCAACATATTTCTGCTAACGATTGATCTCTGGAATTCCAGCTGAAAGGAACAGAAACCACAAGTTGTTTCCAGCCAATTACACCATCTTTATCGAGTTCCTCAAATGTATAATGAAGATTGTACTTATTGTATTGGGTATTGGTAAGAATTATTCTTAAAACATTTCTAGTTTATCATGCATACATTTCTTGACTATTGAGTGCAGCTATTGTAATTCTAAAGAATCAGACTTGTTATTCTTTCGAAGAATGTAGTTCCAACCCCGTTATGATATATTTTCTGCTTCATCCCTTGTTTGGAAATTAAACTAGGAATTAATGACTACATTTTGATACTTCTTGACCCTTGATTGTTGTTTAGAACGTAAGAACGGGTTGAGAATAGGAGAGATATCAATGGAGAGAAAGTGGAAAAGGACTAAAAACTCTCTTCTTTTTCTTGTTTGAAATAGAAAACTAAGGGAAGTTATGTTTTTGTTGTTTGACATTTAGGCAAGTCCTATCTTTTTCATATTTTACTTTCCACATTATGTCATCAGGATCCAAATCTTGTTGCATGCAGGACTCCAAAGGACAAAAAAACTAGAGGAAAGGAAAAGGCAACATACATGGGGAGTTCAAATTATGAAGTTGATGATTGAGAAAGAAGAACGTTACAAATTCTATGAAAGTACTGGGGAGAAGCCAGAAGATACGTACCTCTATAGTCAAATTGGAGCACCTCCTACAGCACCCCCTCCAACAGATGACATTGCACAGATCGAGCAACCACCAACTTCAAGCACAGATAAGAAGATAGATGATCTCATGCCCGGTAAAGAATCTCTTTTCTTCTGGTCATACTTGTGTGGCACGGAAAACTTTGTTCGGGGTCATCAAGACTGCAATTTTAGTAACTCAAGATCTATCACATCAACATGCTAAAAATTTATTCTACTACTCCAAATCAGAATCACCTTTCTTCTTTTTTATACCAGTTATAACTTCATCAGAAGCTCTATGTATACGCTAAAAGCAACTAGAATAATTATAGTTCTAAATACAGAGATGTCCAAGACCAAGGAGACACCGCTATTAGTGGCATCAAAGATGGGTACTGTAGAGATGGTACAGAGGATCCTCAAAAAGTTCCCAATAGCCATTCAAGATACGGACTGTAACGAGAAGAACATCCTGCTTTTAGCTGTAGAGCATAGGCAAACAGATGTTTATAATTGGTTAATAGGAGAAAAGTATCCAGAGTACGTGTTTTATCATGTGGACAAACATGGAAACAATGCAGTGCACCTAGCTGCAATGTATCAGAAGCTCGAGGTGTGGCGCATCCCTGGTAGTGCTCTACAGTTGCAAGGCGAAAGGAAGTGGTACAAGGTAAGAGATTTTTAACAACCAACCATAATTTAATATCACAAGGGATTAACTTAAATACACTAACGTGTAAAATATTTTCTTATCATAATGCAGTATGTGAAGCACACTTTGCCACCACAATCATATGTTCGTTATAACAATAAAGGTCAGACACCAAGACAGATCTTCGTAGAGACACATGCAAAGTTACTCAGTGATGGAACTCAATGGCTCGTCACAACTGCCAATTCATTCTCTGTCGTAGCAGCACTGATTGCTACTGTTGCATTTGCTACATCTGCCACAATCCCAGGCGGAGCCGATGATAATGGCCATCCACACTTAGAAAATCAGCCTGCTTTCGACGTGTTCTCTATAACATCACTAGTTTCTCTTTGCTTCTCTGTCACGGCCCTAGTGTTTTTCTTAGCTATCCTCACATCTCGATGCCGACACAATGATTTCGAGAAAGACTTGCCAAGAAAGTTGCTCCTTGGATTAACTTCGCTTTTTGCATCAATAACTGCCATTTTGATCTCATTCTGTGCTGCACATTTCTTTGTCCTCCGGGATAAATTCAGGACTGCGGCAATTCCAATATATGGGGTAACATGCATACCTGTGGTGTTTTTTGCATTTAATCAGTTCCCTCTCTATGTTGATCTTATAAGGTCATACATCCAAATGCTACCACTTCGTAGCTATAAGGTGTTTTATACCGATTCCTCAGAAGCAACTAGCTCAGATCAGAAGAAAGAAGGTAAAGAAAAGGATGATTGAAACAGGTCAAAATTATGACAAGAGCAGAGCGTTGCACGGTTTCCTACTTCAGTTTCCAAATAAGGCTGGGTTGTTTTGTGTCAAAAAATGATGAATTCCAAGAAAGGTTTCCCTTCGTCGAGAGGAGGTAAGGTGGAGATATAATTTTTCTATCTATATCCTTGAAGAAACTCACACTTTTTTAAGCATTCCATGATTTCATGTACCTTTTTTTCCAGACTAAAGTTAGTTAAGAATAGGGTGCTAAATGTTGTTTGATCCTGTAATTCATGTGAACTTGAGGAAGTCTTAGGGAACTTTCTAGGCATTTTAACCCCTGGGATGCTGTCCTCATAATTACACAAATTGGGATAGGCCCATGATAGACTTTCGCCCCTAAGCTGCCACCCTTCTATACCAATTGGGATCGACCCATGCTAGGCATTTGTCAAGGTATTATCCTATTTTGTAAAATTATTGAACAAGGAAAAAGTTTAGCTTTTCAAGGATCATTTTTTATCCAATATGACTTAAATCCAAATATAAAGATTAGTCCCCAGCATACCTCGCTCAAGCTCTATTTAATTTGGATTGTAGCTGGTCCATTTAAAGAGTGATAGAATGTAAATTTAAGGACACTACAAGAGTGACGGAGAACCAAATTCGATTTATGCCGGTAAATTTACAACAGATGCTATAATTTTATTAAGGAGATCGATGGGAGTTTATAGCAAGGGGAAAAAAAGATTGGTGTTCATTGACGTAGAGAAAGTCATATAGCTAGAAAGGTCCTTTGGTGGGTGTTGGAGACGAGAGGAATTTATATTACATTAAATATATAAATGATAAAACAGACATGTATTTAGGAGCCATCACTAGCATAAAAACAGTAGTAGGAGATGCAACGGAATTTCTCATAACCATGAGTTTACACCTAGGGTCGGCATTGAGCATGTACTTGTTCACCCTTGTGATGCATGAGCAAATAACTACAATACAAGATGAAGTTCCATGTTGTAAACGGTAGTGTGCTAAATCACAAAACCAATGATGGTACATGGTAACTCTGCCCACCAAAGTTCAGACAGATGGGAAGAAATCACACCTAGTGTCTTGTGCCTCCACTGAGATTTGAACACGAGACCTTTCGGTTCTACTGACAATTCACTGACCACAATATATAGCTTTTTCGCTTCTTATTTGATATAAATAGGTAAGAAATATCCTCAATAAGTACTTCAGACAACGTATCCAGTATCCACTAATATATTATTAGAAAGAAAATGTGCAACTTTTTGTACAAGTAGCTAAGATTCAGTGCTTTACCATCTAATGATCGACAAAAAGAAGGAAGATACAACAGAGGTTTATACGACAGGGATCTTACATTTGAACACTGGATAGAGATCAACAAAATAGCAGAGTGATAAGTTGTTACCAGCCGTGAAAAACGATAAAAATTGTGTGCCGCCTTAGTCATAACCTTTTTTCATCTTCTTATCCAGTAGAGGATTAACCCCAGTTTGTCCTCAGAAGTTGCACTTTAATACCATCAGCTGCATGCTCTAAAGAGGCCATTCCCAGCAGAACTTGTTCTCAAAGAACTGCACAACATCTCTTTGAAAAATAATACGGAGTATTATTTGGACCGCCTTCCCCAAATCTGAGCAAGTTCTAGTGATCGTCATGTAGATTTACCATACCTCAAGAGCTTTGTTGCATTCCTACAGAAACACTTCGAGAACGTCTCTTCTTTGACATGCCCTGAAACACAATTGCATACCATTACTTGTATGCTCAAGGAACAGATGAAGCAGGAACAACAAATGACTAGACTACACTCTGAATGTGAAAAAAAAAACATAATTAAAGTCAAAAAAGAACTCTATAAGGTACTAAATGTTACTGGGGAAAAATAAAGCAATTTGAAATGAGCACCAAACTTTCGGAAGTACCATTCAAATTCCACAAATATGAAATTCAAGAAATGATGAATTGGTCAACTCATTTTTTTTTTTGAAACTGGTAAGGTTGTATTCTTCAGCATTAAGGGCATGCTGGCCACCACCAAAAAGTGTCAATTACAAACTTCCTATCAAATCTACAATCTGGTCTGTATCTACTATACACAACTGTTTACACCAAAAAAGTAGAGATACTATACAATTCCATTTGACCTTGTGTATGGAATTGGATCTATTGTCGAAACATCTACTGTTCCTTTCCTTCCAAACTGACCACCATATACATGATGGTATTAACCTCCACCATCTCTTCTGGCTCTTGGTACCTCCTCTCCTTACCCAGCTCTTCAACACGTTTGATGTACGTTCTGGCATTGTCCAATTCAGATTTGAGATGCTAAGGAACAAAATTCCAGATTGAGCAGTGTAATTACAGTGCAAGAAGAGGTGGCTGTTAGTTTCACTTGTCAAATTGCATAAAAAACACCTAGGGACCAGCTGTCTACCCTTCTTCTGAAGTACTTCTTGTGTTAAACAAGCTCTCTTTATCACTAGCCAAGTGAAGCATTTCACTTTTGTAGGAATATCCCCCTTCCAAAAATAGTTCCAGAGGTGTTTTGGTCTCCCTGCCATCACCTGGAGACCTCTTTTTTTGAAACTGGTAAGGTTGTATTCTTCAGCATTAAGGGCATGCTGGCCACCACCAAAAAGTGTCAATTACAAACTTCCTATCAAATCTACAATCTGGTCTGTATCTACTATACACAACTGTTTACACCAAAAAAGTAGAGATACTATACAATTCCATTTGACCTTGTGTATGGAATTGGATCTATTGTCGAAACATCTACTGTTCCTTTCCTTCCAAACTGACCACCATATACATGATGGTATTAACCTCCACCATCTCTTCTGGCTCTTGGTGCCTCCTCTCCTTACCCAGCTCTTCAACACGTTTGATGTACGTTCTGGCATTGTCCAATTCAGATTTGAGATGCTAAGGAACAAATTCCAGATTTGAGCAGTGTAATTACAGTGCAAGAAGAGGTGGCTGTTAGTTTCACTTGTCAAATTGCATAAAAAACACCTAGGGACCAGCTGTCTACCCTTCTTCTGAAGTACTTCTTGTGTTAAACAAGCTCTCTTTATCACTAGCCAAGTGAAGCATTTCACTTTTGTAGGAATATCCCCCTTCCAAAAATAGTTCCAGAAGTGTGTTGGTCTCCCTGCCATCACCTGGAGACCTCTTCTGTAAGCACTGTTGACTGAGAAAAGGCCATCTTTGTTGTGCTTCCACAACATCCTGTCTGTGGCATTTGCGTTGATGGTCACTCCGCCTAGCATCCCTAATATCTCAGCCACCCTTTCCACCTCCCAATCATTGAGAAGTCTTCTAAAAACTAGATCCCAGCCCTGTTCAGTCCAGCAATCACCAACATTGGCATCAGGATTTCCACAAATTTGAAAGAGATCTGGAAAGAGATCTCTAAGAGGGGATTGGTCTATCCAAACATCCTTCCAAAATTTTGTTTTAGTGCCACTTCCCACCTTGATATATAAATTTGTCTCCATTTGTGACCACAAGTTTCTAATTGATCTCCATGCACCCACACCATAAGGTTCTGTTGTGATCTCTGTACACCAAGGGTTTAACTCACCATATTTTGCTATGATCACCTCTTTCCAGAGGGAATTTCTCTCTTCAGTGTACCTCCACAAACTCATTCACGATCTATCATTACGCAGTCTACTCCAGATTATTCGTTTTAAACAGTTACCCTTGCCAGTCACACCCATTAACTGCAACTTATACGAGTGTCACCTATGACGGAAAAAAATCAATTTTTCTTGGTACTTCATTTAACAAATACAATTGATCTCAAATGACAAACAAACAAAATCAAGTGGTTTTGTTGAACGCAACAGAGCTTGAGAGCACAAATCTTAGATTTGGTACTCCAAAATAAAATGAGTCAATGATGAAGAATTTATAGATCGGACAGGGCCCAAAAGACGTGACTCATAGTAATAATCATTCTAGTCACCCAAATATTTCCTACTACTTTTTTCTTAATGAATGATAACCAGATTCCAAATGCACTCCAGTGTCCAATGATGCTGAAGTCCAGTCTAGGAAAAAAAGAGGAGAACTACAACGGCTACAACATAACATTCAGCTCATAGAGTCTATGAAATCATTCTCAAATTGCTATCTGTTTCTCCAAGCTACACGAAACACATGCCAGTGGCATTACGAGACTCAATTCTGGAGCAGCTTTAAAAAGTTCATCTTTTCACAGAAATGATCACATGATGACTTGTTGACATTCATGTATACATCACATTCCGGAGACAATGTTAATATGAAGATCAACCTTAAAAGTGATTTGAACATTTCTATGCTCATCATGCTCTTGGCACAATAAGAGTAACCTCAAAGTTGAAGAAAAATGCATATAATTAAGAGATGTATGTATGAACATATTAACCATACAAGACAATGGATATGAACCTGCTAGTCTCATACCTTAGAGAATGGCAGGGGCAAGGAAGCCTGTCGTACAGCCTTCTCAGGTTCAGCAAGCTGCCGAATCTCTTGAAGTTGGTGTGCTATATCCTCCAAAAGCTTTAGCTGCATCTTTCCTCTTTCTCTATGCTCTGCAGTCAAGTCAAGTTTCTCTCTTCCCTCTTGCACAATCTTTAACCTCCCTCGAAGCCGCTCCACTTCCATTTCAATTTTCAGCCTTTCATTATCTACTGAGGATATGGAATTTCCCCGCGAATCACATAGCAAAGGTTTACCACATGAGCCCACTGGTGGAAGCCCACCAGTAGTGTCTGCACTGATTTTAAGATCCACTTGAGTATACAACGTGCTAGTACTTGGACGATCTCTAATAACATCCTGTGTAGGAGAAGCTTCAATAGGGAGACTAGTTTTTCCAGAAAATTCTAATGCACTTTTCCTAGATTCACCACTACTGACATCATTGCAAAAGTTGGACCCATCGACAATGACATGAACATCGTGAACACGAGGTTCTTTATCTGAGGTCATATTACATGGACATTTTGATCCCTGATATCCAACTGTCTCATGATACTTCAAACACTTGTCTTTTCTAGAAACATCAATACAAGCTCTGTCACTTGTTTCCATATCTGGATTTTCTTTTAGCACTTCCCCTTCTAGGGAAATGGCCTGATCAGGAAGCTTCTGTTCCGAAAGACCTGTCTCACAGGGTTTCAAGGATGTGTCCAGTATTTTCCCATTCCCTGGTCCCACATCGGAGTGGTTAACCATAAAAACCATCTCTTTCTCCTGAAATTCTTGACTGCAAGAATGCTCTGCTAAGTCAACTTGCTTCTGGGAGTTGACATCTTTATTCTGTCTTTGAATCAGTGCCTCTCCCCCTAAAGCAATATAGTTTTGTTTATCAAGAGAAATGACCTCCTCGGAGTTCCTATTTTCTACAACAGTCCTCTTGTTGAAAAATGCACTAATCTGATGAAGCATAAGAAGTGGATCCTCATTAAGATCAGATGAAGCAACAGGACGTCTTAGTGCATCCACTACATTCCCACTATCAACTGTTGATTCTTCATTTCCGAGATAAGTCATCTGCCTATATACTTCAAGTTCCTTCTCTAAAAAGTGTTTCTCCCTCTCTGTCCTCATCACGATCTCCATTAGAATGTTCATTTCCTCTGCTTCAAAAGCAGATTTCTCTTCAATTAATCTCTGATATTGCCGGGCATCCATTTCAATAGATGCCTTCTCCTCTTGTAGACGTAAGATCATGGCCATAGCCTCATCTGCAGCACTCGCAGCAGCATTTCTTTCCTTCTCCAGCTCAATGCAAAGAGCATCTCGAGCTTCTCGTTCGTGCTCTAAGGCTTGTTCCAAGAATCTTATTCTGTTTTCCTCATGGAAGCTGGAAACCGGTTCACCATTATGTCTCAGCTCTTCAATGGATGCAATGTTCTTCTCAGTGTGCTCAACTTCATCAGAAGATCCATTCAGTTCAAAGCTGTCTCTCTGGCCTAATCTCATAACCAGTGGAGGGTGGCCACCATCTATAATCACCACAAAGAGAAGCATTAAATTGATACATATTGGAACCCAAAGGCTTTAAAGTTAAATAAAACAAGGGAGGCTACAGATCGTAAAATTAATAATTTGAAAATACTTAGTTTGATGCATCTTCATTTTTTCCCCAATTAGTCGGGATTGAAGCTTAGATCGTTGTTTCTCTTGTATCCTCTTTTGGCCATAGTTATTAGACTGAAAAATAATTGATTCTGCTCAACATATTGAATACAACATCTACTATTCCTTAAACCCAAACAAGTCGGGGTCAACTCTAATGAATCCTCACCGACCATGTTTCTCCATTTAAGCTCAACACATCTCATCATCATACCAAATAAAATAAAATAAAAAAAGTAAGATAGATATATAAATAACAATAATAATATTTAAAAAATTGTTATATCATTTTACTCGCATTAAATCTTTCACTCTAAGAAAAGCAGTAGGTTCAAAATCAAATATACTAACAAGACAAAAATACATTTTGAAGTAAATATCAATTATCAGCTATATGTATCTTTTTTATTCTATTGTATTCAACCAATCTTTACTTCTACTTCTCCTAAAACCGTTGCTTACCAAATTAAACGTTACCAAAAGTTTCTTCCTTTTCTTTTTTCCATAAACAAATTATGCCAAAAAAAATCTGAGCATAAGAGGTAAAATATTCATTTGAAAGCATTTGATAGATAGAAAAATAACTATTTTTGCTTATGATTTGCACCGAATAAGAATGGTTTAAGTTACATAATTATACGAAAATGGGAAAAGATGACATAATAGATTTAGTTTGTGTAATACAAAGGAGATGCATTGTTTGCATCAGCATTTTGTTTTGGAATAAAAGATGCAGACACATGTTCCTAAGTCAAAAACTAATATGTCTCCGGATTTTCTTCCCTTATTAGTGGAACAAGGGCTCCTAGCAACAGTCATGAACATTAGGATGCATCATAATAACTACGACACCTCAATCCCAAGCTTGTCTGCAACAGCTTAGGCCTAACTCAACCCCAAAAGCTAGCTCAAGCGGGGAGAATAACTCAAGTTCATATAAGCAAACCATTAATCAATTCCCCAACCAAAGTAAGACTCTAACCCACTCTAACCACCGCTTCACACCCAAGTCCAACTGGAGTGTGGACCAGGAGCCCAAACAGGGATAGACTTGACTTCAATACCACGTAAAGATATGGCACCTGGACCTAACTCAACTCCAAAAGCTAGCTCATGAGGGGAGGATTGCCCAAGTCCATATAAGTAGACCGTCACTCCATTCCCAACCAATGTGACACGCTGACCCACTCTAACATGATGCAATAATAGGCTGAAAAAGTACTTCCCAGATAAACAACTTTCAAGACGACTAAACATCAAACATAGAAAGGAGAGCATTAGCATTTCTGAAATCAAAAGGGCAATGTATCATTTTCAATAAAACATTACCTTCTTTATTAGTACTAGGAGGAGATGGAGGACCTAGTGGAAACTCTTCATATTGCGGATCATATGATGAAACTGATGAAGATCTCCCATAATCAACAGCTGCTTTACGCCTTCTTCGACGAACCCCTCCTCTTTGTCTCTGATTCATCACTCCTTTCCCCTTTATCCCAAATTCATTTCTTGGACTTAACTCAATCATAGCAATATTATGCGACTTTCTTGCATCTGATACTGAACTACATGAAGCCTCATCACCCATCTCAAGATACCCATGAGGACTATTCTCCTTTTCATGACCAATTAATCTCCAATTCACATCACAATTCTGATCTTTCCCCAAAATAGTATCATTAAAAGGGAAGTTTGCTTTTATAGAGAGTTGGACATTAGACACTTTCTCAGCTGGGAAATCAACCAAGAGTCTATGAAAACATAAATTCCTATTTGGAACAGTACCAAAAAGAAGTCCATCACAAGGACATGGCAATCTCAAACCAAAAAAATCAAGAAACTTTGATGCTAAAAAAGCTACTGTTGCTGCACAAAGCAAGAAATATGCTATAGCAAGATCAACAAAAGCTCCCACAATACCACTCAAACTCCACATATACCTACCTTCACAAGCCATTTTTCACCCCAAAATACTATTAAAAAGTTCCAACTTTACTAGTAAACAAAGTATAAACTTGCACAAAAATTGTAACTTTACTAGTAAACAAAGCAACAAGACTACCTTTTTCCTGATAAACTTGCAAAAGATTTGAACTTTATCCTCTTAACTCCACATATAGCTACCTTCACAACTCACAAGCCATTTTCACCCCCAAATAGTGGTAAAAATTCCAACTTTACTAGTAAACAAAGCACAAACTTGCACAATAATTCCAACTTTACTAGTAAACACAATAACAGACCACCTTTTTCCTGATTAACTTGCAAAAGATTTGAACTTTATCCCCTTAACTCCACATATAGCTACCCTCACAACTCACAAGCCAATTTCACCTCAAAATACTAGTAAAAATTCCAACTTTACTACTAAACAAAGTATAAACTTGCACAAAAATTGTAACTTTTACTAGTAAACAAAGTAAAGATCCCACCTTTTTCCTTGAACCAACTTACAAAAGATTTGAACTTTATCCCCTTAGAAATGACCAATTGATTCCTCCAAGAAAACCCAAGAACAAACTGACCAGAAAAAATAACCCATCAAATTTTAAACCTCTTATCAATGAAAAAACTGTTGTTTTCTTGATTTGGGTACCCTAATGACTGTTTTTTGTTTTCTTGATCATAGGATTTTTCTCACATGTGAAAGTTTTGTGTATTGATATTTTATGTTGATTTCTTGAAGAATCAATACGATGTCGTATGATGGCCTTTACATGTTTGATTAGTCATATGGTAATGATGATAAAGGTCCTTTATTGTCAGCTCATTGCTGCTTCTAGAGACACCACGTGCATAATCTACGTTACATTTAATATCATTCAACTTTTATCCATCTATAGCCCATGTTGAGATTCTCTTCACGCATCTCGACTAATTTTATGGAATATTGCTCACCTCACACTTGTTACGAAAATATTCATCACTTCTTACTCGTAATAGATATAAAGTAACTTCCTTTTGATTGTTTTTTGAATGATAATGTTGGTGATTCATTCACGAAGAGATTACATCTACTATATACATAAAAACTAAATTGCATGGATTCTTCAATCTCATTGCCACACACATGTAGGATTCTCCCAAAATATATTATTTTTGGAGAATCCGATATGTATCTATTGACAGTCTTGAAGAATCCAAACAACGTAGCATAAAAAATAATTATATTATTAGCTAAACTTTTTGACTCTATCTGACTCTGCCCGCTTACCGAAATGTATATATTTTGTTTGTTATGTTAGTATAATGGGTACACCATACACACACATGTATAAAAATAGAGGTATTTATTTGATTATATAAATAAAATTAAGATATTAATATGATTATTGACTTCAAATTTTGGGAGCTAAATTCCTTCTTTTGCATTTATAATTAAGTCTAACAACTCCTTTTTGGTTGTACAGATGTTAATTTAATGGTTTGTTTGAAAAACTATTTTTACACATCTATAATAGTGTATTTATAGACAATAAGTTGATATTAACTAATGGCTAATGGGTTAACTAGCATCCCTTATGAGTGAAGGTACTTAAAATGATAAAAACTTAGATAATATACAAACAAGTAAACTAAAATAATGTACAAAAGTTGCATGTGGAGTTCAACATGTCTCATCTTTCTAGATCATCAAACAAATAGAGGAGGAACATATGTCATCTAATATTGCATCCCGATGAGCTTAAATGAAACAGTAAAGATTCATACAACGGACTTTACTCAGGAATTAGTCATCATCCATTGCACTTGTGTCATATTGTTCTCCACAGGCAAGACATCCCCGTTAGCTAAAGCTCGTGGTCTCTTCTTTAAAGCACCGATGCTCGTGGGAGAAGCCATGCTTGTATTCGATGGCAAGCAGTCACCGATGCTTGCAGGCATATCGGAAGCATTTTTGTTCTCATAACTCGAAACAACTTCAGGTAATGAAGAAACTGGGACAATCCCATCACAGTTGTTTGCGCCTTTGATGGCTAATTCAGAAAGCTGTTCCCTAGCAGTGTCTAGATCAGGAGATTCCACAGACGTGTAGTTAAGAACTTTACATGCTTTCTCGAGTATCGTTTGCAAATACTTGCCCTGTGCTTCAATACGAAGCTGGACATGGCGTTGTACCTGATTCAACAAACCACGAAAACTTTCGTTTGATTATGAAAACATACCATCAACTAACCTTCATATAAGAACTTAAGAAAGAGATAGATGTTACATTTGGTCCTACACTTAATAGTGTGAGGCTGTTTGGGGAAAACCGTGACGGGATAGAACGGCCGAAAGAGGACAATATCACACCATGTTAAGAGTATTTTTCGGGTTGGGTTAGCCCAACGAGGAGTTGAGACTCATAGTTACACAAACATTAGAACATGAGCAAGAAAAAAGGGAAGGGACTGACCTCTAGCTGCTCATGTAGTCTTCGTTGAACTTCCATCTGTACTCGAAAAGCCTCCGTTACTTGGTACCCACAGCTGAAAGAGATTTAAGAGCATATCAAATTGATGCAAAGCACAACACCCTTCTTTCTAAAGAAGAAATTCAAAAGACACCACATACTCATTTATATCCTGGGCAACTACTTTTGATGAACCCAACGCAGAGGGACTTGTATCTTGACTCTCTGCCACACATGATTCTGTTAACACACATAGCTAGTAACAATGTCAGAATCAGGATTCAACTGCACAAAAGGGCAAGATATAGCAACAACCGTCTTGTCTTCCTAATGGAAATAATAATCCGCGTACTCACATGTCCATCATTAACTCCCGTCTTGTCCATATATATCCTCCCCTAGTTTACATATACTCTCATACCCATCATACATTCCTCTCAGAGATGTCAATAGTAACATATCAACGGAAATAATTATATTTAAAGCAAATGGCCAAAAATGTATACTACTATTTAGAGTTAGCAAAAAGTTCACTCTATAAGTAGCTTCGCAAATGGAAAGAAAGCAACAAAAGAAGAATGGCAATCAGATACTTGAATCCGAACATCATTCTTATAACAATGATTTTGTTATTGTTATTAGAGGTTTTCAACAGTTTTTATTCTTTTAGGAATTAAAGAGGACATGAAGAGACTTATAAAGAGAAATTGGAGAAGCATTTCCGGATTACTGAAGCCTTATGACTGCAGCATGTTTCAAAATTAAGCCATGTGAAAGGAATAGAATATCCAGATTACAACAACAAAATATCGAGTGTAGTCCCACAAAGTGGGGTTTGGGAAGGGTAGAGTGTACACAAACTTTACCCCTACCTCAAAGATAGGAGGTTGTTTCCAATAGACCCTCGGCTCAAGGAAAAACAGTCCAAAGCAGTCACGAAAAAGAATGATTGAAAGCAGTGCATTGAATTGTAAGTACATAATCATTAACGCGTCGTTTAAGGTTTTTAAGGTAATGGAGAAGTTGGAAGAAAGCTAAAATAATTAGGATAATTAGTAGGCATTGATCGGAGTGTCAAATACCATCTTTATAGCTCTCGGCTGCCTCCTTAGGTTGCTTCCCTAGGCGATATTTCTGCAAGGACATGTAAAATATAAAGAGTTCAAGGATCTGCTTGCAAACTAGAAGAAAAAAACTTTGAACTACTTATTCTTGATCTCTTTCTATTATGGCCCAAATCCTTTTGCTTTTCTTATTTGGCTAAAACCAAGAAACTGACTGTGTGAAGTAGTTATGCTTGATCCTTGTTTCTATTTCGATATGAAACTTTTTTTCTATAGGTAAAACTGAGAGTTAAAGTGAACTATATTTAGTCCTTTTTTTTTGGCTAAAATCATATGTGAGAACACATCATCAATTCATCAACAACGACGACTATGCCTCGGTCCTAAGCAAGTTGGAGTTGGCTATATCTATATGAATCCTCACTAACCGTGTTTCTCCACTTAAATTTTGTGTCATCACTAATTCATCACTAGAGCCATTTTGTCGAAGTAAATATCATTGAAACCTAGAAGTTAGAACCATTTCACTCCTCAAGACTCACATTGAACTTGAACGACTTAAGGTCTAGCTTCGTATCTAAATAAACTCAAATTTAGGAAGTTAAGTAAAATTCCAAAATTGGCTTAAACTTAACCTTATTTCAATTTTGTGAGACACTAGATTTAAGGTTTTAGTTAAACTAAACTCTTCACACCTAAGGCACATAAGGATCTTGTGG
The DNA here is from genome assembly GCF_000226075.1 of Solanum tuberosum. NCBI lineage: Eukaryota > Viridiplantae > Streptophyta > Magnoliopsida > Solanales > Solanaceae > Solanum > Solanum tuberosum. The sequence goes on from NW_006239038.1 coordinate 1,411,627, forward strand.
TGGATTTTTTGATTGAATAGAGGGAAACGCGTCTTGGCAACTAAAAACACTTCTGTGCAGAACAGATGAGACGAGAAAAAAACCTGGAGGTGTGACTTCAAATGATATAGGGTGAGTCCTTTCACCCCCATTGCCTTCATAATTGTTTTTGGTGTTGCCTCTGCAAAGTGAAGCAATCTTTAATTATCAAAAAGTTCATCAATTTGCTTTTCACTCACCAACCAAACAACATTATTTTCCTAGAAAATATTTTCGACTATGAAAAATGATCCTACGAAAGTAGAAAAAGAAGACATAGAAATACTAGTAAAAAAAAAAGAAGACAGACATATAAATTGAAATGAAGTAACATATGAATGTTACTAATGTATATAGTCTTGCAACTAAAAAAATGAGAACTTTACAACACAAGTCATTTTCTAGGAAAATATTTTTTTTTTCCAAGAAAGCCTCTAGTGTAGTGTGTAAGTCAATTTAATTTCATATCATTTACTCCAACCAACATTATCCATCATTATCAATCTTCAATTCTAAAAGTTTTCATCCAAACACTATGCAACATTGCTTTTCACATGTAATCCTAGTAGCTCAGCCACTTGTCTACCTGAACTCCACCTTGTAATCTCTCCCGCATTTTCCCATCCCCTACTCCCAATTTCGGAAAAATTTAAAATTTTGTTTTTCACTCACTAACCAAACAACATTATTTTCCTAGAAAGTACTTTCCACTATGGAAAATGATCCTACCAAAAGTAGTACAACAACAACAAACACAGTCTAATCCCACAAAGTAACGTCTGGAGAGGGTATAAGGTACGCAAACTTTACCACTACCTTATAGGTAGAGAGGTCATTTCCAATATACCCTCGGCTCAAGAAAAAACAGTCACAAGCTACAAACATTTGTACAACTATAAATCAATCTCATTAAAGTTACTAAAAACGAAAGAGTGTCACATAAATTGAAACGAGTAACATACTATCCGGGCCCCCGAGTTGAGTAACAGCATCCACAAATCTTTCATGTAGCTCCGCCGTCCACCGGAGCCTAGGCCTATGATCCGCCGTTAAAACCAAACAAGCATCCCCTGCCAAATTTGTCATTTCACCAGAAAGTGAACTCTGTAAACTATGAAGATGATGATGATGATGATATTCATTAACTCCTCCATTTCCATCAATACCCAAAGATGAGTACATTTTCATCCCAAAATTAAAATTTTCAAAGTTTTTCAAGAAAATGAGAGTGACCCACAACACTAATTTCCACTAAAATGAGCTCTAGTGGCAAGAAACATCAAAAAGATTGAATCTTGATTAGTTTTTTGGACATTCAAGAACAAATTTTTGACACCCAAATGGGTAAAATGGGTTGGGGGT